>NW_022196898.1:12443262-12448188 GCF_008632895.1 Mastomys coucha
GGGGGGGTCTCACAAAGCTCTGTGAGAGAAACTTACGAGGCCCAAGAAGTTCCTGAAACTTAGAAGATTCACAAGGCCCTTCCCTAGTGCCATAAAGATAACAACAGCTGAGAAGAAGGGACTTTCTCATTTACCCAATTGTCAGCATGTAGCATGGAAAGTTTTGTGGATGCAGCTTTCAGGAATAGTCAACCAGGCTTGGGTGACATTTTGCTTCAGTTACTCCTCACCCATATTCTCATGAGTAATCTCAAATATATTTTTTCACTAAGCAAGACTTGAATGAAATAATGTCTACAGGCTTAGATATTTTAAAACCTACTTTTAATAAGGGTTTTTAAATGCTTTAACCTTCCTTTTAGCCCACCATCCACCAGAGTAGAAAAGAAATGTTAATAGAGTGAGGAGGATGTAGACCTGTTTAGAAATAGCTCTTTGGAGCAAATCCAATCTATATTGCAGGATGTCAGCAGGGCAGATGGCACAAATCATTCGGGGCAGCTTTATCCACTCTCAAACACCATTCACAAGTCAGCAATGGTAGGTGGATCCAAAAGAAAATGCGAGGCTCCACCAATCTGCTCGAGTCATAGAAATGGCAAGAAACTACCAGGATGCCACCAGAAGTTTTTGGTAAGTTTCTCTCTATGAAGTTATGGCGAACAATGACCAGCAATGAATAGTAAGGCATATTGATACCATCCAGCATCATCCACTGTCTATTGGGTTATATTTATATCCTTTCCAAATGTCATGTGTTCTTTCAAACATCTGCTCTAAGCAAAACTTCACATGTTCTCTTTCCAGGTTACTTCCAGAAAAATACCACATTCTGTTTTTTAGAAAAACATCCCCCCCAAAAAAAATCACACAACACAACTGAGTCTCCAAAGAAACCAGAAATTTTCACTTCAAATGTCCTTGACCTGTTATCAGTGATCTTTCTGGTGTGTGCCTTCACATCTCTCCAGGGAGAGTTACAGAAGTCAACTGGATTTCATACAGGGAAACCAGAATCAAAGATGAGTTGGAGATGAATAGTTGAATCATCCCTCCAGCTATCTATGAGATATGTAACTAAAGTTGATCAATTTGAGGGTAAAACATCCAATGGCACAACCCTACCCAGTGTGGTATAAGATGGTCTGTCTCCTTGTAAGAACATTGATTGTACATTCCCTAGAATGAATGATTGAACATGAAACCAAGGTTAAGCTTTCTTGAAATGATATGTGTGATATGTGTGGAGAAACTCCAAAATAATCACCTTCCTGTTCTTAATATCAGGTGTAATGTTGTTGTCTTAGTTAGGGTTTTACTGCTGTGAACAGATACCATAACCAAGGCAACTTTTATAAGGACAACATTTACTTGGAACTGGCTTACAGGTTCAGAGATTCATTGCATTTTCATCAAGACTGGAGTATGGCAACATCCAGGCAGGCACAGTGGAGGCAGAGCTGAAGGTTTGACATCTTCATCTGAAGGCTGCTAATGGAAGACTCAATTTCAGAGAGCTAGGAGTAGAATTTTAAAACCCCGAGTCACAATGACAAACCTACTCCAACAAAGCCATACCTGCTCAACAAGGTCACACCTGCTCCAACAAGGCCACACTTCCTAATAGTTCCACTCCCTGGGCCAATCATATACAATTTTCTGCTGCTGTGATAAAACATCATTTATAGAAGGAAGAGTTCATTGGCACAGTTCCAGAGAAGTAAAGATCCATAATGGTAGAAAAGAGGCATTGTGACTAGAGCAGGGAGGTAATAGTTTACAGCTTTATCTGCAAATACCAAGAAAACAAACCGGACCAGAATAACACATGGCTTTGAAGACTCAGTCTGACCCTAGTGAAATACTTCTTCCAGCAAGGCCACACCACCTAAACCTATCCAAGCAGTGTGACCAACTACTTTGGAGACAAAGTAGTTAAACACCGGAGACTATGGAGGATATCTTATTCAAGCACGTGCCTCCTTGATAAATGTGATTCGTCACACAAGTGTATGGATAGCCCCAAACAACACATATGAAATGGGATGTCATCAGTTGAGTGATAACACATGTACCTGAGACTCACCTGCCTTCCAAGAAAGAACTTGTAAGGTAGAAAATACAATGGGAAAATAATTTCTAGTGTTATCATCTTGAGTATCTGACTGGGCAAGAAATATAAAAGGGGGAGGATTAGACAGAGGTGCCGACTTGCTGTTTCTCATAGCTGACAAAATGCAAGTGGAAGAAAAGTGAAAATTAAAATGTTCTCATAAGGAGTCCTTTCTTGAATCCCAAAACTTGGAACTCATAGGAATAATTGAATAGTGAGAAGGAACAAACAGCATGTGGTGGAGTTGGTAAAGGCCTCAGGTCTGTATTCCATTCTAATACAGAAGCAGGGAGAATTCCATGACTCAGCATGCAAATGGAGGGGTTTTTTGTTTTGCTTTGTTTTGTTTGAGACAGGGTTTCTCTGTGTAGCCCTGGCTGTACCGCAACTCACTCTGTAGACCAGGCTGGCCTCGAACTCAGAAATCTACCTGCCTCTGCCTCCCAAGTGCTGGGATTAAAGGCATGTGCCACCACTGCCCGGCACAAATGGGGGTCTTAATAATGCCAATTACAAGATACCATGATAATAGTGTATTACTCAGCACATGAACTTTCATAAATTTTGAGGGACTTTTAAGTAAATGATTTTTTTAAAGACCTCTCAAAAACTGATTCATGAAGTGGTAGGACTTGAAGGCCTATAGCAACCTGAACGCTATAGAAGTGGAGAAACTGAATAAAATAGCTACACACTTCCTAAAGACACAAATCTTGCTAAATAGCCTGAAGTAATATATCCCCAGAATATGCTGTAAGTAGCCCCTCGCTGACATTTCTGTAAGTAGTATCTCACCCACACTGCTTTAAGTCGCCACAATAAAAACACTAGCTCACTAAACTGGACTTGAGTGGGATTGTTTCTTCAGTCTTCAGTTTCTTTAGTCATCTATGACCTATAAAGAGGGAGTGGGTATTTGTTTATATGCCCTCAGGAAAAGGCACACAACCATGTCATCCCTTGGAAATGAATCAGTAGCAAATGACCACAATCACAGATCTTTAGATCTGGAAGAACCTTTGTAGGTTAAAAAGTTCAGTGTCTTCATTTTGCAGATGAGGTAACACTGTCTAGATAAACTCTGAAATTAATTGAATTTCTCATCCAAGAATACATATAAATTAACAAAGGGGGCCTCATGGGTGATCATACAACCACTTTTAGAAAGGTTTAGTGTCCTATATATAGCTGTCTCCTATATATATAGGATTAGGGTTAGGGTTAGAGTATATGTAAATATATAGAGAGTTGTCTATATACATATTTAGCTTACTATACCCCCATTCGAAATTCTAAAATGAAAAAAATGTATTGGGCTGGAGAGATGGCTCAGTGGTTAAGAGCACCTCTTCCAAAAGTCCTGAGTTCAAATCCCAGTAACCACCTGGTGGTTCACAATCATCTATAATGAGATCTGATGCCCTCTTCTGGAATGTCTGAAGACAGCTACAGTGTACTTACATAATAAATAAATAAATCTTAAAAAAAAGAAAGAAAAAATGTATCTTGTTTAGCAACTGAGTCCACCAACCCAAGTACAGTCTGCTGGCCTGCAGCCAAGATGTTTTTTCAATCAAGATAGTCTGCAAAGAATCATGTTTTCCATTATTAGAATATTTGTATCTTACAGTCATGCCATTTATGACAATATATCTGTATTAATGACACCAATGTAGAAAGGTTTTCTTGTTAAAAGACTGTTATTGAGCTGGTATGGTGAGAAGGCAGAGAATGGTGGTTCTCTGTGAGTTCAAGAACAGCCTGGTCTATATTTTGAGGACCAAGACAGCAAAGATTACATGGAGAGACCTTGTCTTTAAAAAAAAAAAATGAGTTTTACTGACTCTTCCAAACACATTTAATGATATCTCCAGAATAGGATGAGTGTCTAAAGTCAAGCTTAAACTTCCGAATTATGAAATTTAAGAAATGGCTAATTCAGAATTTTCTATGAGTCCTCAATGGAATAATTCTTTTGGAAGATTTGCTGTGGAGCTTTCAATGTATTTGCCTCATAAACCAATTGCTTTTAAAGCGATGTGACAGAGAATTTACTTGGAGTGACTTTGGGGACAATGACGGAAATCAAGCCTTCCCCATACTTTCCCAAGTACACTTGACTATATATAGGAACTTTCTTTACAAACTGATGGCCTTTACCTAAGGAGTTGAGCCTAACTATTTTCTCACCTTCTCCTAGAACCCTGCCTTGTCAATCCTTGTTTCAGATATCAAAATCTTTTCCAACATCGGTACACACTCTGAACAATGATTAAAAACAATCCACAGTATATCCCTTTAACAGTAATTTTAACAGAAGAAACAGGCATCTTTACAGAGCTGGCTCAACCAGTTTTCCATTTTAAAAACTGATTAGAAAAACAGGAATACAATTTAGACTTACTTATACTTTGCCTACTTTAGAATGAATGGATACAAAATATTGCTTGATTTATCAGACCAGAGATCTGACCTCAACCCTGGATTCTGACTGACTCAATCCTGGCACATAGCCAGAAACATCAAGTAAGCTGGGGGATATTTGGAAAACTAGATCAATTGATACTAGTGAGTGGATAATTAACCACTTTACAATAACTGCTAGGAAGCTAAAGAAGTTTTCTAAAGTTTGTTACTTAATTTCATTTATAATTTTCACTTTGCCTCCAGCTCAGATGCCAGCATAAAGTGCTTAGCTATTAGTCATAAATAGAAAGACATGTCTCCAACTTAGATGTTATAAACCTTTATAAAAGAAGAGTGTTGTACAGCGTGTCACTGCATCTGGCACACACTATCTTTTTTTTTTTTTT
>NW_022196898.1:12448483-12473907 GCF_008632895.1 Mastomys coucha
CTCAGAAATCCGCCTGCCTCTGCCTCCCAAGTGCTAGGATTAAAGACGTGCGCCACCACCGCCCGGCACACACTATCTTTTACATTGATATATATGCCCCATTTATCTCTTAGTATGTAATTTCATAATTTTTCATAACAATATTTTAGGAAAATATTACCACATACCACATTTATTTTTCTAGGACTTTAAGAGCTACATAGAGACACCCTGTGTCAAAACAAACAAACAAAAAATGAGGAGAAAGAGAAATAGGAGGAGAAGGAGGGAAAGGAAGAGAAGGAGGGAGAAAAGGAGGAGGAAGAAGAGAAGGAGAGTTTTACTGACTCCTCTAAATACATCTAATAATATTTCCAGAATAGGATGGGTGGCTGAAGTAATGTTTTAACTATTCCATAAAATGAAAAAAATTCAAATTTAGTACACACACACATTTTAATATTTAATTCAAAGGTAATTGAAAATAATTAATGACCCCCCCCCTCGACAATGGGCAAAGATACTCCTTGTTTGTGGCATTGTTCTTATATCAGTCAAGGACAGAGCAAATAACAGTCCTTTGTGCATTCTAGCTTGATTTTTGGCATGGTAGCTAAAGCTGTCTTATGCCTAGGACTCAAAACTCAAGTCAAATCAAATCCAGAAGAAAGACAGACAGACCTGCAGACCACGGTGCCACCCACAGACCTGCTGCTCTCCAGTGTACAGCACAGGTGGGTCATAGACACCTGATTTCTGTCACACCACATAGTGCAGCACAGATAGAGGATGTCACCCAGGGGCCTGCCAGTTGCATGGCCAGCCTACAGCAGTAGCCATCACAATGTGCTAGTATGTGGTGGGCAGATGAGAGAGAAAGGGAAGTGGAGCTACTTGGGCATTATGAAGAGAGACGGAACTGAAGACTTAAGGGTGGAGAGAAATAGCCTGTTGTGAGTGGCCAGCTCTGCCACTTGGGTCCGTGTTGAAGTTCCAGCCCAAGATGCCACTGAGGGTCATGTCTGATCCATGGCTATGCAGCAGCAGAGATTGGTTTAGATATCCACGACTCATAGAAAACATGGGGATGTCCCTGGTCAGGACAGCCACCAGGGACCATGTGCATGTCCAGTGGCTAAGCAGAAGTGGCTCTGCCCCTCACTGGATATGCTCTGGAGAACCGGTCCCATCACTCACTAATGTCAGCACTTGGGAGAGCTGGCCCTGCACCATACTCAGACAGCACAGTGAAACTGGTCCTGGGTGCCAGGTGTGGATGGGCTAGCACCAAGTAGAGCAATGGAGAGCTGGCTCTACCACACATCTGCTGTGAGGTAGTGTGGGCTCAAGAATAATTCCATTCCCCTTGCCCTTCACTACCTGCAGCAATAGGGAGAGCTGGCCCTGAGGTCAAGAGAATGGGAGAGTTGGCCCTGTACCTCACCTGGACAGCACAGTGGTAGGACTGAATCTGGTGGAGGGGTGCAGGTGAGCCTGCCCAGAGGGTGAGAGCATAGGAGAGCTGGCTTTGTCACTCCTCTGCCATGACTTGAGGCACCACCTGAGGCAGCCATGGTCATGCCAGAGGTAAGCTGTCCCTGCCCCTCACCTGCTGCAACACTCAGGAGACTGCAGCCTGTACCTCATCCGGGCAGCACAGTATCGGTGATGGGGTCACCGTTAGTCTGGCATGAAGTGATGTGGGTGCAGGGGTGATGCTCTCCTCCCCCCACCTCTACCCCCTCTGAGAGCTGGCCCTGGGAGCATAAGAGATGGAGAGCTAGACCCGTCCCCCACCAATGGCTGTAGCGTTCCAGAGGGGAGAGGAGGTCCTGCACCTTGCTTGGAAAACAAAGTAGACCTGGCTCTGATGGCAAGAGCATTGAATTCGCCCAGAGGGTGTGAGAATAAGAGACCTGGCCCAGTTCCTCAAGGGCTGCACACTCAGGAGAGTGGACCCTGCAACTTAGCTGGGCAGCACAGTAGAGATGGCTCTGGAGGTGTGTGTGTGTGTGTGTGTGTGTGTGTGTGTGTGTGTGTGTGTGTGTGTGTGTGCTGTATTCTAAGTAGGGCATGAGAGAAGGAGAGCTAACCCTGCCTTATGCCTCATGGCAGCGTTGGATGGCCTAGCCAGAGCAGTGCTGGAGATCTAGGCCTGTTGGTGTGCATAAGGGAGAGCTGCCTGGATGACTAGCTGAGCCACCACTGAGACCCAGATCCAGGGCTCTGAATTCGCCCATCTCCTAATCTATATCATCTGTGAATAGTTGGGACACGTGAAAGGACCAGTCCATCTGTCCCAAAGCTGCAGGATCTCCATGACTCATAACCCACAGGAGTCCCAGAGAGGATCCAATATTGATGGTGTCACAAAAGCCAGAGATCTTGAACCAGACCAACGAAACATTGCAATGAACATTTGCAGGTGACAATGTGTGGACAGGGATACACTGTGGAACACACTGTGACATACTACAGCTTCCACAAGAAGGTGTTTCCTTTGTTGTTATTGTTGTTGTTGTTGTTGTTCTATGTGTGTCTATTTATTTTGTGGAGAGACGTTGCAGGACCAAAGGGCTGATATTTGGGAACAGAAAGAAGAAGAGCAGGACTCGGGTACATGATGTGAAATTCACAAAGAAACAATTAAAAAAATTAGAAATTGCTCAGAGGCAGTCATGACAATCCTAAAACAACTGAGACTTCCAGGAAGAGGCGGTGCATTGTAGGAGCCTCCATGTGATGTGGTGAGTAAGGAAAACAGGACAGCAAACAGCATTCTAAGGAAAGAAAGAATAAAGAAGCAGCAGAAATCCCCAAAACTGGTGGGACCCCTGAAAAGTGCAGAGAACGGGAAAACAAAGGGGTAAGGAGGGCCAGGGCTAGAGCTCAGTCATATGATGCTAGCCAGGACCTGTGCAAAAATTCATACATGTGTATATACATACATATATACATACATGCATGCATACATATAAAATCGCTGAGGTTCGGTGATGGCACAGACTTGGAAACCCAGAGCAGGAGAGTAGAGACATGTGAATCACTGGGGTTCTCTCACCAGTCAGCCTAACCTACTTGGCAAGTTCCAGGCCAGCGAGAAAACTCTCTCTCTCTCCCTCTCTCTCCCTCTCTCCCTCTCCCTCTCCCTCTTTCTCCCTTCCCCTTCCCCCTCCCCCCATCTCTCTCTCACACACACACACAATTAAAAATTAAAAAACCATGGTATGCATGTGGAAAAGCATCCAAGGGTATTCTCCACCCACAAACACACATATACCTCCAGGCACATGTACAATTACAGGCATGAAAACACATAGACACACATATGAACACACACACACACACACATGCACACACACACCACACACACACACAGGTTCCAAAGGCAGGCGGTGAGTCAGAGAACACACACAGAGTAACCCCACAAGAACACTGAGCTATTCAACTATATTTTGCATGCAGATGACCTAGCTCAGACCTATACAGGTTCCTTGATCTCTGTGACCCACTTGAGTCCCAGTCAGTTAATTCTGTAGGCCAGATTCTTGTGGTGTCTTTGACCCCTCTGACTCCTCCAATCCTTTCTCCTCCTCCTCACCAGGACTCCTCAACCTCCAACTAATATTTGCTGTGGTACTCTGCATCTGCTTCCATCAGCTGCTGGATGAAGTCTCTCTGGTCTGTCTGACGACAATTTTGTTAGACTCCAGTCCCATCAGGCATATCATGCATGAGTGACAAACTGTAGGTCTGATATAATACCTACTTATAAATGAACAGATAGCATATTTGTCTTTTGGGTCTGTGTTACCTCACTCGGAATGATTTTTTTCTACTTTCATTCATCTGCCAGCAAATTTCAGGTCATCCATTGTGCAAATGTACCACATTTTCTTTATCCATTCTTCAATTGAGGAACATCTAAGTGGTTTCTAGTTTAGGGCTACTATGAATAAAGCTACAATGAACATAATTGAACAAGTGTTCTTGTGGTAGGATTGAGTGTCTTTTGGGCATATGCCCAGGAATGGTACAGCTAGGTCTTGAGGTAGATCGATTCCCAATTTTCTGAGAAATCATATTGATTTCCAAAGTATCTACACAGGTTTGCACTCCCACCAGCAGTGGTTAATAATGTGCTAGTCAGCAATCAGAAAGACCTGAGTTTGAGCCCTAAAATTCACATTTCAAATGTTAGATGCTTTCACTTATAATTCCAGTTCTGAGATGGTGAGGCAGGATGGATAAATAGCTGAGGCTAGCTACCCTGCCAGCCTAGCCGACTTGACAAATTCCAGCGTAATTAGAGGCATGTTCTCAAATCAAGGTAGATGGCAACTGAGGAATGATATCCAAGTTGCACTCTTGCTTCCATATCCATGTGCTGTGCACAACACACACACACACACACACACACACACACACATACTCATGTCTTTCATTCCAGAGATCTTTGTCATCTTTTTCTGTGGTTTGAATAAGAAATGTTCCCTAAGAATTAATGTGTTTGGTCACTTAAGTCTCTGAATGTTTAGTGACTAGGCTGGTTTTGAAGCTTATGGAACCTGTAGAGGGTGGAGCATCTTTGGAGGAAGTGAGTCATGGGATAGTCTTGAGCTTTTTGGAGCCTAGACCCACTTCCTGGTCATTTTGTTCTTCCTGACTATTGTCACAATGTAAGCAGTTGTATTGTATAATTGCCCTGCCTTTTCCAGTCTGGACTGTATCTCTTTTTAAATTGCAAACAGAAATAAATGCATCCTCATGTTGCATTTTGTCAGGCATTTGGATGGAGCAACAAGAGAAATATCTAATACGACCCCTTTCTCCCTTGTATCTCTAATTGGTCTCTTCATGCTATCGTGGTCTAGTTTCTGCTCTAGTCTCAGAGCCAAGATGCTGCTAGGGCTACCTCTTCTCAGATCAGGGTGGACTCCTTAACCCGTCAGCATTCTCCTGAGTCCTTCAAACCTTCTCACTTTCCACATCAGCACTATTTTCATCACCTGACATTCAATCTTTTGGCCTCAACCTGTTTCTGTTTGTTCTTCTCTGGCCCCTCTGGCCAGGCTGCTGCTGTTTGCTCCAAGAACAAACTGTACCACTCTGGATAGATCAGTACTCCATAAAGTTATGTTGATGTGAATAATGGTAGCGCATCATGGCAGTATACATCGAGAAGTTCTCTTATGCGGACTAAATGAAGGAATGCAGATTAAAGGCAAAGACTTTCAAATCCTAGTTATTTATTAGTATAGCCATACCATCTCTTCTAGACACCAAAATGATGGTGGAGGAGGAATGAGATGGGGAACTGATGGAGGGCAGACCTAGAAGGGGATAGTCGCTGGACTGTAAAAAAAATTAAAGGTATTTTTTTAAAAAAAATGGAATTGGTATGTAATGTCCTCTTCCTGCAAAATATTGACAAGAATAATGTATATGAGTAAGTGAATAATCTGAATAATCAAATAAACAAGCCCATAGACCAGATATGGAGCCAAAATGAAAAGTAGTGAATGTATTCAAGATGACTCAGGTAGGCTCCAGGATAGAGGTAGAGAATGACTCTAGAAAGGTTGGCTTCTGCTAATAAATAGTGAATTAAAATGTGTCACATGATGGTTTAGTACCTGGGAGCTCTGGGGGTACTGGTTACTTCCTCCTATTGTTGTTCCTCCTATAGGGCTGCAAACCCCTTCAACTCCTTGGGTCCTTTCTCTAGCTCCTCCATTGGGGACCCTATGTTCAGTCCAATGGGTGGCTGTGAGCCTCCACCTCTGTATTTGTCAGGCACTGGCAGAGCCTCTCAGGAGACAGCTATAACAAGCTTCTGTCAGCAAGCACTTGTTGACATCCAACCAAAGAGTTCACATGGTGGGACTCATGGCTCCAGCTTCATCCAGAGGATGGCCTTGTAGGACATCAATGGGAGGAGAGGCCCTTTGTCCTGTGAAGGCTCTATGCCCCAGTGTAGGGGAATGTCAAGGCCAGGAAACAGGAGAGGGTGGGTTGGTGAGCAGGGGGGATGGATAGGGGGTTTTCTGAGGGGAAACCAGGAAAGGGGCTAACATTTAAAATGTAAATAAAGAAAATATCTAATAAAACACTATGCCCCCCCCCAAAAAAAATGTTACATGAATGAAGAGTTAAGCTAGAGAAATCAGAGCCAGGCTTCCTGAATGACTTCCCCTAACATTAAAAAGAAAAAGAAAAAAAGAAAAAAGGGCAAAGCTTTTAAAGAGCTTTCTAAAAGTTGCAAGAGCTGAATGTGGTCATACACACATACACACACACCTTTGATCCCAGCACTTGGGAGGCAGAAGCAGACAGATCTCTTTAAGTCCAAAAGTAGCCTGGTCTATATTGTCAGCTTTACAACATCCAGGACTACATAGAAAGAACCTGTCTCAAGATTAATAAATTAATTGACTAATTTAATAAACAAACCAAAAAAGTTATAAGAAACACTGGAGTTAAAAAGTATAAATACCATAAGATAAAAAAAAAAAAAACTTAACTTCACACATATTATCAAGAAAAGCACAATATAAAGTAATGTAAAGTGTCAATAGGCTGATTATTCTTTTTCATGGTTACAGTAAAAAGAAGATGATAAAGTGAAAAAGATATATAGCTTAAGACATTCATATAGAATGTAGTACTGCAGAGGAAAAAAACTGTTTTATTTTAAATAAAAAGAGAAGAGAAAAAAAGAGAAATACAAGATTGAGAAGAGCCAATAAAACAAGAATTCCAGATATCAGGAGAGAGATGGATCAGCAGCAGTAAAGTCACATTAACTATAATGTTCCCACAATGACAGAAAAACAAGAGCCTTCCTATAGGAAATTATCTCAGATCAACAGACAGACAGGCTGGTGGGTAATCTCCCAGCAACTTCCCCAGGAAGCTCATCAAAAATACAGAAAAATTAGTAAAAGTGTGTAGCCATTATGTGCAAAATCAAAAATGATAGGCTTTCCCTAACAAAAATAAAGCTAAAATGCAATGCAGCCAGCCTTAACTTACAGAAAATACATAATTCTCTACACACCCATACTATTGTATTGCACTACTAAATACATCAGAAAACAACTTTGTAATATGTGACTTTTCCAAGGGAGATGCAACACACACAAGTCTATTCACCCCAGAATGGAAGTCCATGACAGACAAAAGTACCCATACTACTAAAGGCCAACTTAGTGAACCAATGAGTTTTATTGGGGTTACTTACAGGAATATGGGTGAGGGTTTCCTTACAAGAGAAGAAATGACTTAAAGACAGATGTATCACCAAGGCCCACCCCCTTAGTATGGGTGACAGTCCTCCGGTAACTGACTGAGATAAAATTGAAATTATTTGTTGTATCTGTGACTCAATAAAGTATATTTACTAAAGAGTTAGTAAAAGTGGAGGGAAGTGATGCTCCTAAGAACAAAGAAAATGAAGTGTTTGATTTATACCCACTATACCTACTTGTAGAGTAGCATTTATTTTTTTATAGCAGTTTTCATCCCACTGAAAACAGATTTCTGAGGCTGATATGATACTCTGATAAAGCAGAAGAGTGAAATGAGTTCTAGATCTGGATCACCATCAAATGCATCAACAAAGTTACCCTCAGATGTATCAGTAGAGCGACCCTTAGATGCATCAATAGAGTCGCCCTCAGATGCATCAATAGAAGGAAGTTTATCCAATTTTATGTCTAAAAGAAATTTATACTTCATTTTATTTTTGAAGCACACAGATAAATGCATTGATTTTTTAAAATGCTAAAATGGCCTGTCCTGCATCCTTGATACAGATAATTTATCAATGGGGAAAAAATACATCAGCAGATTACAGCATGGTTTCATGTCCAGATTCCAATGAAAAAGAAAGCCAGCTCCCTCAAGTTTTCTTTTGACTTCCACATGTGCACTGTAGCACAAGCAAATGGGCACAGGCATACACCTGCACACAAAATAAATAAATAAGTAAATAATAATTTTTAAAGTTTTATAATCAAGCTAAAAAGAAAAACCCAAGAGAAATATTACAAATGAAAGACTGTGTAATTGACAACCAAAATTATGTATTCAATAACCTATGTTATGAATTTCCACAATGGCATTAATTTTAAAAGGCTAACTCACTTTCCCTTATAGACTTGTCCACTGGTGGGCTAGGCATGCTCCAGTGGATAGCGCTGTACCTATGTGCATACGGGCAGCACTGATTGAACTCAGCAGGTTATTTATAACAACAAAAAAGAATATAACATTGAGAAAGGGGACGGAGGTGGAAGGGTAATGTTGGATGGATAGGATTGAAACACATTGTGTGCATATATTTAACTTTCAAAAAAAAGTGTATTCTTTTAAAAAGAAATTTTTGACTCATTATCACTCCACATGTTAAAATGAGTTTAGCCTAGTGTTAGCTGTGACATGTTTGTAAGTTCCAAGTTCCGATGGCATGGATCATAAGCCTTGTGAGTACTGTTTGATGCTCTGCCATTCATAGCACATACATGTAAAATGTGAAAAGTAATGTATACCACTTAGAGATAGTGTAAGGATTATGTTTTCTGGGGGAACATACAGCAACTTCTTTGTGATAATGGATACTTGTATCACTGGCATATATGAAAATGTGTTTGAAAATGTTTTCTTGGAGAACCGCATCATGGAGGCTCCGTATCAGGTGCTCTGTTAACCATGAGGCAGAGATGGATCATTCAGGAATTGTTCACATGGACTTATTGTCTGATGTGGTTAGTAACATAAGTACTATAGACTATATGCAGTTGTCTGCCAGTGATATAAATATACAGATGTAAATAATTAGAAATACATATAGTCTTCAAAATGTGACCATTAGGACTATAAGTTTAGGCATGTAACATTTAATATAAGGAAAAGTTAAGAAAGCATTACATGATTCATGACTATGAAGACACCTACACAGTGCACTTGCACAGACCTATAAGGTATTGCAATGCCAGTCCAGGCTAAATGGTGTAGTCAGCATTATATAAACCCAGTCCATTGCTGACCAAAGTACTGTTACATAGCTCATGATTGCATACAATATTGACCAATAAGCATGCAGTATTGAAAGATACTACAATTGTGATATAAATTTACTTATAGGAGACAAAGGACACATCATTCTCATTCTTAAGGTTTTTTTTTTTCTTCTTTTTTTCTTTTTGCAATCCAGAGGTCAAAACATAATGAAGACTTTTCTTTTCTGGCAAAGATTATGATTATGTGCTTTGATTAAGACAGAGCTGTGTTGAAATTCTGGCTCTATCATCTTCTGTCTGTGCAGGTCACTTTCTAGCTGTCTATATGTGTATATGTCTGTGTAGCTGTGGATCTGTAGATATGGAAATCCTGCTATCTACCTTAAGCCTACCTCTTTTTCTTCTTTGTGGCTTAAAAGTATTCCTGATTAGATTTCTCTCAATACACAGAGCATAGGTTATAGGAGTTCTTATTTCTTTTATTGTCATTCAAAATTTCATTCATTATTTGTGTCTAAATTTTGGTATGTATGACTACCCACTTTACATATGAGTAAGGCTTTATTTATTCTTTAAGAATATCATAGATATCTATAACATGTTTCGAACAGATCTGACCTTTATTCCTCCCTCCAATTCTCCTCAGACTACCCTCCAGTACATCTCCCTCCAAGTTCATGTCATCTTCTTTTTTTTTTTTTTTTTTTTTTTTTTTTTTTTTTTTTTTTTTTTAATAACCCCTGAGTCCTATTAGTGATGTGGTTATGGTAAATGGCAATGTTATTACTGGCCACAACTCCAATGAAAAGTGATGCTTCCCCAGAGGTAAACCACTCCATAGGACCTGCTATCTATGTGTGTGGATTCTGATCTTTCATGTGGTTATGAATAGTTACCTTCTGCGGTAGACCCCTCTATAACCCTTTTCCTTCTGACTGGCAGCAGTATCTTTATTTCCTCAGATGACCTTCCTATTTTCCACTTTTAAGGTCCTGAGGACTCTTGACTGTTGCCCGCGGCGTCTCGCCAGCAAGAAGACATGCGGACACTAGGATCCTTCTGCAGCAAGCATTTATTGCATCATGAAGAGGAAAAAGGACCGAGCCAATAATCGGCACTGCTTATATACACCACAGCGCGACGTGTCCGCCCATGATTGGCTGTTTGCTCATCACCCCACGTGACGCCCCGGGATGGGCCGTGACTTGGCGCCTTTTCACTCTACGCACATGCGCAAACAGTTGTTTACCAGGAGTCGACAGCGGATGTAGGCACCATCTTGTCAAGGCGAATGCCTCTCCCGCTTTACCGCTCTCCACACTTGACCATCACAGAAACTTGACCCCTTGGCAAGAGTCATTGGATCTTAAATGAATACAATGTGCGTCCCTGGGTCGTTTTGTTTGGCTTTGTGTTTAGATTTATTTATTTTATTTATGTAAATTGGTGTTTTCCCTGCATGTGTGTCTATGTACCACATACATGCAGTGACCATGGAGGCCAGAAAAGGGAATCACATCACTAGAACCAGGATTACAGAACATTAAAAGCCACCACCTGAGCGCTAGGAGTAGAGGCTCTGTCCTCTGGAGTAGCAGTCAGTGCTCTTAAGTGATAAGCTGTCACTCCAGGCCCAAGTCCATGTTTTTTGGAATAAAATAAGTATTAGTTTGCAAATGAATTTTCGTGTAGATTGCATATCAATGTGTGTATGCAAATAATGAGTTTGTAATACAAAATATATTTTAAGTAATTTAGTCAAAGCAAATTAGGTAAATACAGGAGCAACTCTGAACCTAGGAATGAGGCTATTATTAGCTGATCCACAAAGCCATAGACTGTTACTAGGTAAGAAAGTAAAATCAGCTGAGTGTTGATAGATCCTTTCTTTAATCCCAGCACTTAAGCCCAGGCAGGCAGATATCTTTGAGTTTGAGACCACCCTGGCTTACATAGTGAGCTCCAAGACAGCCAGAACTACAACCACAGAGAGACCTTATCTCAAAAACAAAAGCAAAAGCAAAAGTAAAAACAAATAAAAACATAAAATCAGAGAAGCAAATAATGTGGAAACAGGAGGATTCCTATCATATGGAACAGAATGATCAGGTCAAACAATTTTCTATTGTATAGAAGAGCATCAAAAAAGCTAGTTAATATTCAACTATTTTGGAATTTTTTAACCAGGAAATAATATATTATAAAGAGTTCTATTCCTTTAAACATAGTCCTCAAATAGCTATTGGACTATAATACATTCTTTTGTATGCATACTCACTGCTATACCCACCTAATAACATACTATGATACATTTTGATTCTATTTTTTACTACCTGTAACAGCAGGTAACACTTTATGACAAAATCTACTTATAAATATTTCTGTAGAATAAATTGTGAGGAGAAGAATAGTTTCAAAAAAGAGCATTGACATCAAAACCTTTGGAAAGTTTAAATCAATTTACAGTTACCTCCAGCAATTGCTTTAAACACAACAACTATAAATAAAACCACTTATTATTTATCAGCCATTTCATGGTAAGTTAAAATTTCACTTATAGGACAAGTTACTGCTGTGACAGTAATACCAACACATCACAGAGAAAGCTTTGTATAAAGCTCTTCAAAAGTCCTGTGTGGTTCCCAACTCCCCTTTCCCTCTCATTCCTGATTTTGACTCAGTTTTCACTGTCTTTGAGGCACTGCCAGTTTCCTCCTGTCATCACCACCACTCACTGTGGAGTTTTTGTCTTGAAGAAACAGGTATGAAGCAGGATCTTATTCTATTTTCCCAAAATAATAGTAATACTCTTTGCTTAAATGCAATAGATTAATAGATCCAAAGATATCAGTAAATGACACAGCACTGGGATTATAGGTGTGTGTTACCACGATCAGCTTTCTATGGGTGCAGGGGATTTGAACTTATATCCTCATGGTTGCAAAACAAACATGTTAATCACTGAGCCATTTTCTTGCCTTTCATTTTCCTTTTAGTAGTATCTTCTCTTTTCTCCTTCTTCTCTACCAGAGAATGCCTCAGCAGTTCTATGTTGTCACATTAAGGCCTCTCCATTTTAGAAACTTCTCCTACTCCTTATGAGCAGAGACAACATCCAGTCTTGATTTATAATACTATCACTTTCAGAAACAGAAATTGGTCCAAGGAGCAGATATAGAGTGAAAGAAGGGTCAGGGCTTCCTGTAAGACCAATATACAAATTTTGGAGACAGCACCTCTCTTCCTGTGGTGACTAAATTGTGATTATGAAACCTGGTGCTGCTGGCAACCATCTGCAGTGTCACACAGAAAACTGCTCAATCTAGAAAAGAATGAGATGGGTAGAGCACAAAAATAAAGATGAGGAAATTGATGAGCCATTAGCTCATTAGCCTCACACCTAGCAGGACTTCTAAACCACAAATGGACTTCTGGGAAAGACTTTTTTTTCCCACTAATGATAGTTTTATGGGTTTTCTGACTCTAGTAATGAAGAATCTTTACCAATGTGGTTATAAAACCAACAGTATGATCAGGAGATGATGAGTTTGGTCAAGGGAGATATACAGTAATAAAATATATAGTAATAGGATTTTTTTGGATTCAGTTTGTTTTGGCTTATTTGGGGGGAGGGGGTTCACTTTGTAGAGCTGGCTTGTCTCAAACTCACAGAGTTCCACCTACCTCTGCTTAGTAAGTGCTAGAATTAAAGATATTTACCACCCTGTTTGTTTTCAAACCTACATGTCCTTGCTGTCAACATGACACAGGCTAGAGTCATCTGAGAAAAAAATCTTCATTGAGAAATTGTCCAGATCAGTTTGGCTTTGTGAGCATGTTTATGGGTTGATTATGCTAACTGTTAACTGACACAGTAGGGCACAATCATCTACAGGTGACACTGTTCCTTGGACAGGTTCTGGGATGTATAAGAAAGCTAGCCAAGCATAAGCTTGTGAGCAAATTAGCGAAAAGCAATCCTCTGATTCTTGCTTGAGTCTGGCTTTAGAGTTTCTATTGCTGTGGTGAGATACCATGACCACAGCAACTCCTATAAAGGAAACCTATTTAATAGGAGCTGTCTTACAGCTCAGAGGTTTAGTCCATTGTCACCATGGTGGGAAGCATGATGGTAAACAGGCAGACATGTGCTGATGAGGGAGTTGATAGTTCTACATCTGGATCAGCAGGCAGCGGAAAGAAGCTGATGCACTGGACAGGTGTCATCATCTGAGACCTCAAAGCCTGTTCTCAGTGACACACTTACTCCAACAATACCACACCTATTCCAACAAGGTCACACCTCATAATAGTGCCAGTCCAATGAACCATTTTTATTCAAACTACTACATTCTACTCCCTGAACCCCATAAACTTGTAGCCATCTTATAATGCAAAATGCATTTAGTACAACTTCAAAAGTCCCCACAGTCTACAACAATCTTAAATTTGCTTAAAAGTCCAAATTCTCTTCTAACACTCAGGACAACCTCTTAACTGTAATCTCTTATAAAATCAAAATCAAAAAGCAGATCCCATACTTCGACCATATAATGCCATAAGATATATAATGTCACAAGATATACATTACCATTCCAAAAGGGAGCATAGTGAGAAAAAATATGAACAAAAGCAAGACCAAAACTAGGTGGGCAGACTCCAAACTCTGCTTCTCCATGTCTAATGTCAAATTGCTCTGCAGACCTTCAGCTCTTTTTTACTGTTGTTGACTGCAACACATTTCTTTCCCCTAGGATTTTCCCACTCTATACCAGCAGCTTTTCTTGGCAGGTATCCCACAGCTCTGGCATCTCCAACATTTTGGGGTCTCCAAGGCAATTCATATTTCACCTCTACAACTTCGTGCACTGGCCTCTCTAAGCCTCCATGCAGGGACACTCCTGCCTGACACAAGCCTAGCTGGCCTCAGCCTCTTTTCTTACTCACAGAGAGAGATTCAATAACGCCTTTCTTTTTGTATCCTTGACACTAAAGCCTGAACCATGTGGCTAAATCTACCAAATTCTGCTGCTTTCTGGAGCTAGAACATGCCTCCCTCATTCAATCGCATCATCATCATTTCTGATTTCAGTGGTTTCCTTCACTGTTACAGCTTGACTGTCCTGAAACTTGCTCTGCAGACCAGGCTGCAAACTCAAGAGATCTAGCTGCCTCTGCTCCCACTGAGTTCTGGTATTAAAGACCTGACCTCAGCCTGAAGCCTTTCTTTAATTCCTTCTCACAAGCTGCAAGCTTATCTGGGTGGCCTCTTGCCCTGAGGTCACCACTCCCTTTACTCATTTAACCTCAGGCTTTTCTCTAATCTGTTTATCTTCTTGAATGTATAATTAGCTCTATTCCACCTCCTGGTGCTTTTTCTCCACAAATTGTACTTTTTTTATTTTTTATTTTTATTTTTTTTAAAGATTTAGTTATTATTATAAATGACTACACAGAAGAGGGTGTCAGATTTCATTATGGGTGGTTGTGACCCACCATGTGGTTGCTGGGATTTGAACTCACAACCTTCAGAAGAGCAGTTGGTGCTCTTACCCGCTGAGCCATCTCACCAGCCCTACCTTTTTTATTTTTCCTTGCCCAGTTTGCTCCTTTTCATTACAGATCTGCATAAGAGTGAACACTAGTAATCAAGGAACAAGAGTCAAGACTAGGCTGTCTGCAAATTTCCTCTGCCAAAGCTGACAATCCATAATTCTACAATTTAGCCTCAGGCAGATTTTTGGGAGAAGAATAGAAAGCAGCTACCTTCTTCAACAAAATATCTCAAGAACAGTCTCCAACCCACATATTAATATTCTCCTCTGAAACTTCTGGAGCCAGGTCCCCCATAGCTCAAATCACACTCAGCATCACTTTCTTTCATGTTCCTGCTATTATGGCCCATTAAATTCTACTTAAAGTGTTCAGCTGCTTTTCTAACTCAAAGACCCGAAGTCTATACTCCTCCAAATAAAAGCCTGGTCAGATATATCACAGCAATACCCTATGTGGTGGTTTGTATATGCTTGGCCCAGGGAGTAGCACTATTGGAAGGTGTGGCCCTTTTGGAGTAGGAGTGTCACTGCGGGCATGGACTTTAAGACCCTCATCCTAGCTACCTGGAAATCATTATTCTGCAAGTAGCCTTCAGAAGATGCAGAACTCTCAGCATCTTCTGCCCCATGCTTGCCTGGATGCTGCTATGCTACCACATTGATAATGGACTGAATCTCTGAACCTATAAACCAGCCCTAATAAAATGTTGTCCTTATAAGAATTGTCTTGGTCACAGTATCTGTTCACAGCTGTAAAACCTTAACTAAGACACCCTAGTTCCTGGTAACAACTGCTGTATTTGAGTTTCTAAAATAAAAGGTATAGAGTAAACCAATCTGCTCTCATCATGCAGTGGTGGTGCATGCCTTTAATCCGAGCACTTGGGAGCCAGAGGCAGGCGGATTTCTGAGTTCGAGGCCAGCCTGGTCTACACAATGAGTTTCAGGACAGCCAGGGCTACACAGAGAGACCCTGTCTCGAAAAAGAAAAAAAGAAAGAAAGAAAGAAAGAAAGAAAGAAAGAAAGAAAGAAAGAAAGAAAGAGAAAAAAAAGAAGAAAAAAAAAAGAAAAGTAGTATGCCAGGTGGCTTAATTGTATTCTCTTTTATAATCTGGAAAGTCAGCTCTGTAAAGTCATGTAAATTCAGTGCCTGAGTTAATGTGTGTAAAAGTGGGTGAGGGAGAGACTCTGGAAGTGTGAGTGAAAATAGCCTCCCACACAGTGGAAAGATGAGACTGGTAGGAAGGACACAGATGATTTTGTTAGAACCACACACTGTTGATCCATAAAATATTTAAAATTTTTAAATTATGCACAGAAGTTTTTAAATTAAAATTCAGGTTTCTAGATTCTCTTAAAGCCAGAATCTCCCTCTGATCATGCTAAGCACACATTTCTCCACAGTAGCAATAGACAAGCTAAATAGCTTCTGCTGCAATTCCCAAGCTTCTGCAGACCTATTGAAGCACTTGGCACAGGCCAGTTAGCTTCAGCCCCAGTGTGCTTGTGAATATTCACCATTATCCTAGACAGTGTCCTGGTTTTGCCTCTGCCTGCCCACTAGGCTCACACTCTCAATGTGGCAACAACTGAACTTTTGAAGAGTGACTCCCCACTTCACATGGCAACAAGTTGTGAATTCTGGGTAGGACATAAGCATATTCAAGAGCAGCCTCCCAGACTTATCTGCACTGCAAATGAATTTCCTCATAAAGCTACCGAAAATGGAAAATTCATTTGCCTTTTATTAAATAGTTTAATGTAATTTTCAAATGGCAAAGTCTAATTCTGAACTCACAAAACTAGAATAAAACTTCAATAGTCAAACAAAAAGAAGTCTAAAAGAAAAAGGTTATTCTGAAGAACCATAACTAATTTTCCTGGAAGAATATTTACTCCGAAAAACAATTCTTGTTTATGGTCTTAATGAGAGTGGGAGACATTGTTTCAATAAAAGGGGTTTGTATTCCTGAATTAGAAAAAAACCGTTGAACGCCTAGAATAGTAACTATCAAATTATTTTTATCTTGACTTTAAGTAAAGTTTGAGTTTAACTCACAGAGTATAAATCATGCTCTCCATGAGTTTTGGAGAAATGTATGCAGCTGTATAAGTACCACAGTGAACAAGAACATCTCCATTAGCCCACACTGTCCCTGCCATCTCTTCTGTAGTCAGTCCTGCTCCACCTCCAGGCCCCTGGAAACCATTGTCTTTTTCTATCACTGTAGCTTTATCTTTATCATAGATAAATTCCTTATGAATTACTTGGGCTTTTTTTATATAATGGTTTGAGGTTTTTCCATAATTTACACCTTTAAGCAGCTTGTTCTGTTTTGTGGTATGAATGCACTGAAACTTGTTTATACACCCACCTAATAAACTAAACAGTATTTTTGAGTTTTTGACTCACTCTCTCCCTCCCTCACTCTCTCTCTCTCTCTCTCTCTCTCTCTCTCTTTCTCTCTCTCTCTCTCTCTCTCTCTTTCTCTCTCTCTCTCCCTCTCTCTTTCCCCCTTCAATACTCCCCCCAAGTTCAGAGCTTCTATGAATAAAGCTTTTGTGAGTTTTTTTCATTCATGAGGTTTTTTTAGTAATGTGTCTTTTGTTTCTTTTGATTACATTCTCAGGTGTCATTAGGCCATAGGGTTTGTGTTGACTGCCAAACACCATCAAAAAGTTACTATAGTTTCAGTCACTTATAATCTTGTCAGCACTTCATGTTGTCAGGTTCTAAAAATGTTTAAATGCCAATTGATGTGTATTAGTTTTAATAAGATTTTATTTATAAGTTTTATTTACTTTATTTTGACAGTTTTAATTAATATTTCTGTATAAAATAGTGGTATGTATCAATTTGCCTGTGCTTATTTTCCATCCCTATATCTTTTCCTGATAAAAATGTTCAAATTATACATCCACTCAAAAAATTTCTCTACATCTTGTATGATTTGTGTATTCTAAATATAGCCTCTTTAGCAGGTATGAGTTTTATAAAAATGTGTGAGAACATCAGGTGGTAGAAACAGTTTTTGTATATGTTTAAAAGCAAATAACAAATGTCAAAACAAAGCAAAAATAAGTAAAGCTCCATTTGCATGTAATAGAAAATAAAGTTGATGAACAATGTTGTTCAAGAAGCCTCTAGACCTTCAAGCAGGGTGAAATTATGAAGCTAGGAACAGAAGATCAGAAACTTGTATTTATAATTGAATATCCCTGAACTCAGAAAACATGTCATTCTTCAAACAGAAAGATACACAGAGTAGTGAATTAAATCAATTTTTTTTAAATTAAAAAGCAGTTGGAAAGGGCTTGTTAATTCACTAAAAAGAAAGAAAACATGTTGGTCTCAGATACATCTTCCATAATTAAAATAAAGGAACAGTTTTACAGCTACCTTTCTTAAATATTGGTCAGTTGTTGAATCATGAAATAAACTTAGAAAACCACTGGAAGCATAGACGGGCAAAAGAAAATAACGGCATAGATGTATGTAGCTTAAGCATATTTGAGGTGAATATGTATGTACACACATCCTTAAACAATGAAATAATAAATATTTGGGGCCTGGCAGGCTTCTCAGTAGATAAGGAGCTTGTTATTCAAATGCAAGGATCTGAGGTCAAATCTCCTACACCCATATAAAAAGCTGATTGATAACGCTTGCCTATAACCCCAGCCCTGGAGGGATGGAGGAAGTCAAGTCTTTGGGTCTGCCTGCCCAGCCAGTCTACACAAATTATCAAGCTCCGGGTTCAGTGAGAGACCTTAACTCAAAAGAAAGGTGGAGAATAACTGAAGAGAGCACCCTGTGAACTCCACATGCACATACATGGAAATGTAACCTTCCAGACACATCTGTATACATTTGTACAGTATATATGTACACACACACACACACACACACACACACACACAAATTATCTGTAATAATGGATTGGGTTTGAAATAGATACTATTGACCATGACAAAGACAATAGAATCTATTAGCCAGATGCTACTTCTGAAAACATCTCACACAAATATTATAATTGTTTCTAATCCAATGGAGTGAGCATTCATGTCGCTCAAGATTCTAGTTTTCACTGTAGCTAAAGACGATTTGAGGTGAATGTGTGTGCATGCACACATCCTTAAGCAATTAAATCATAACTATTTGGGGCCTGCAGGGAATCTCAGCAGATAAGGAACTTGCTGTTCAAGCACAAGAACTTGAGGTCAGTTTTCAGGGAAAATGAAGTTGATTTAACTCAGGTGGGTTGGAGGAAAAGTTGAATGTACCCTGTGTGTTAGGTTAGATGTCTGCTGCTGTGTAACAAGCCACCCATTTACCTGATGGTTTGAAGGAGTAGTTGTTGTAGGACAGGTAACAAGAAGAAGTTGGCAGCTTTGTGGTTCTCAGCCTCTCTTGGGGCTGACATCAAGGCACTCTTTGAGACAGCAGACATCTTTTTTAAAAAAAAAAATTTTTATTTTGTCATTTTGTTTATTTACATTTAAAATGTAATTCCCTTTCCCAGTTTCCTATCTGAGAACCTCACATCCCACCTCCCCTCCCCCTGCCTCCATGAGAGTGCTCCACCACCAACATCCCTACTCCTACCCCATCTATGCTGGGGCATCAAGCCTTCACAGGACCAAGGGCCTACCCTCCCTTTAATGTCAGACAAGGCCATCCTCTGCTACATATTCTGCTGGAGCCATGGGTCCCTCCATGTGTACTCTTTGGTTGGTGGTTTAGTCCCTGGGAGCTCTGGGGGGTCTGGTTGATTGATATTGTTCTTCCTATGAGGTTGCAAACCCCTTCAGATTCTTCAGTCCTTTCTTTAACTCTTCCATTGGGCACCCCATGCTCAGTCCAATAGTTGAATGTGAGCCTCTGTATTTGTCAGGCTCTGGCACAGCCTCTCAGGAGACAGCTATATCAGGCTCCTGTCAGCAAGCACTTCTTGGCATCCACAATAGTGTCTGGGTTTGGTGACTGTATATGGGATGGATCCCAGGTGGGCAGTCTCTGGATGACCTTTCCTTCAGTCTCTGCTCCACTCCTTGTCCCTGTATTTCCTGTAGACAGGAGAAATTCTAGGCTAAAATTTTGAGGGTGGCCCCATCCCTCAACCGGAGGCTATGCCTAACCTCTAAATATGGTCTCTATAAGTTCTCTCTCCCCTTCATTGGGTATTTAAGCTAGTGTTATCCCTGTTGGGTCCTGGGAGCCTTTTGCTTTCCTAGAGTCTGGGACTTTCTGTTAGCTACCTCCAGTTCACCACTGCACAATGCTACATACCTCGATTCAATTTCCTGATCCTCTGTATATCTCCCCTATCTCCTTCCACACCTGATCCTGCCCCCCTTTTTTCCTCTCCCCCTTCTCTGTTCCTCCCAAGTTCCACCCACCCTCTACCTCCCATCATTATTTTGTTCCCCCTTCTAAGTAGGACTGAGGCATCCACACTTTGGTCTTCCTGCTTCTTGACCTTCATATGGTCTATTTACTGTATTGTGGGTATTCTGAGCTTTTGCGCTAATATCCACTTATCAGTGAGTACATACCATATATGCTCTTTTGTGATTGGGTTACCTCAATCAGGATGATATTTTCTAGTTCCATCCATTGGCCTGTGAATTTCATGAAGTCTTTGTTTTTAATAGCTGAATAGTACTCCGTTGTAAGCCGCCTTACCCGCCCAGTGGAAGTAAGGAGGCAAACACCGAGCTCTTCCCCATGCAGTTTTATTAGGATCCGTGTAATCTTGCTTGTTACATCTTACTTATTTCTACTTACATTTTATTAATTACATCTTGCTTCTTACATCTTACTTATTACTATTTCTACTTACTCCTATTCCTATTCTTAGTTCTATTCCTACATCTTACTTCTATCCTTACATACTTACTCCTATCTCTCATACTTACTCTTCTATATCCCATACTTACTCTTCTATCCCCTCACCAGCCCTAATTCTACATACTTACTCACTATCTCTACATACTTACTCTTCTAAATCT
Source organism: Mastomys coucha (assembly GCF_008632895.1). Classification (NCBI taxonomy): domain Eukaryota; kingdom Metazoa; phylum Chordata; class Mammalia; order Rodentia; family Muridae; genus Mastomys; species Mastomys coucha. The sequence goes on from NW_022196898.1 coordinate 12,469,054, forward strand.
ACATCTTACCTCTAACCCATCACCAGCCCTAATTCTACATACTTACTCCTATCTCCACATACTTACTTACTCTCTCCAGTCTCTGTCTTGTGCATTAAATACTTTCCCTGGTCCCAATCAGCATCAGCTACGTAGCAAAGTATAATAGGCTGCGGGAATTCATGCCAGCTTGCATCACAAACTAGAGGCACTCAGCTTCTCCAACTAAGGGCTTGATTATCAATGTTCTCTGCTCTGACCAGAGACCAGGTGTTCAATATATATGTATATAGGGTGGCAGCCGCGGCTCCCCACACTCCGTTGTATAAATGTACCACATTTTCTGTATCCATTCCTCTGTTGAGGGACATCTGGCTTGTTTCCAGCTTCTGGCTATTATGAATGTGGCTGCTATGAATATAATGGAGCATGTGTCCTTGGTGTATGGTGAAGCATCTTTTGGGTATATGCCCAGGAGAGGTAGAGCTGGGTCCTCAGTCAGTACTATGTCCAGTTTTCTGAGGAACTGCCAAACTGATTTCCAGAGTGGTTGTACCAGTTTGCAATCCCACCAGCAATGAAGGAGTGTTCCTCTTTCTCTACATCTTTACCAGCATTTGCTGTCACCTGAGTTTTTTATCTTAGTCATTCTGACTGGTGTGAGGTTGAATCTCAGGGTTGTTCTGATTTGCATTTCTCTGATGACTAAGGATGTTGAACATTTCTTTAGGTGCTTCTCAGCCATTCAGTATTCCTCAGTTGAGAATCCTTTGTTTAGCTCTATACCCCATTTTTAATAGCGTTATTTGGTTCTCTGGAGTCTAGTTTCTTGAGTTCTTTGTATATTTTGGATATTAGCCCTCTATCAGATATATGATTGGTAAAGATCTTTTCCCAATCAGTTGGTTGCTGGTTTATCCTATTGACAGTGTCTTTGCCTTATAGAAGCTTTGCAACTTTATAATGTCCCACTTGTTGATTGTTGATCTTAGGGAAGAAGCCTTTGGTGTTCTATTCAGGAAAATTTCCCCTGTGCCCATGTGTTCAAGGCTCTTCCCCACTTTTTTTTTTATTAGATTAGTGTATCTGGTTTTATGTGGAGGTCCTCAATCTACTTGGACTTGAGCTTTGTGCAAGGAGGAATGGGTAAATTTGCATTCTTCTACATGTTGACCACCAGTTGAACCAGCACTATTTGTTGAAAATGCTGTCTTTTTTCCACTGGATGGATTTAGCTTCTTTGTCAAAGATCAAGTGAGCAAAGGTGTGTGGGTTCATTTTTGGATCTTCAATTCTATTCCATTGATCTACATGCCTGTCTCTGTACCAATATCATGCAGTTTTTATCCCTGTTGCTCTGCAGTACAGCTTAAGGTCCGGGATAGTGATCTCCCCAGAAGTTCTCTTATTGTTGAGAATAGTTTTAGATATTCTGGGTTTTTTGTTGTTTCAAATGAATTTGAGAATTGCTCTTTCTATCTGCATGAAGAATTGAGTTGGAATTTTTATGGGAATCTGTAGATTGCTTTTGTTAAGATGATCATTTTTACTATGGTAATCCTGATGATCCATGAATATGGGAGATCTTCCTTGGTTAGAGTCACACCAAGATATTTTATATTATTTGTGACTATTGTAAAGGATGTCATTTCCCTAGTATCTTTCTCAGTCTGCTTATCCTTTGAATATAGGAAGGCTACTGATTTGAGTTAATTTTATATCCAGCCACTTTGCTGAAGTTATCAACTGAAGGAGTTATCTGGTTGAGTTTTTGGGATCACTTAAGTATACTATCATATCATCTGAAAGTAGTGATATTTGACTTCTTCCTTTCCAATTTGCACCCCTTTGACCTCCTTTTGCTGTCTAGCTGCTTTGCCTAGAACTTCAAGTACTATATTGAACAGATGTAGAGAGAGTAGGCAGCCTTGTCTTGTCCCTGATTTTGGTGGGATTGCTACAAGTTTATCTCCATTTAGTTTAATGTTGGATACTGGTTTGCTGTATATTGCTTTTACTGTGTTTAAGTATGGGCCTTAAATTCTTGGTCTTTCCAAGACTTTTATCATGAAGTGATGTTGGATTTTTTTAAAATGCTTTCTCAGCATCTAATGAGATGATCATATGTTTTTTTTCCTTTGAGTTTGTTTATATATTGGATTATATTGATGGATTTCTGTTGGGAACCATGAGAGCCCTGAGATAAATATCCTGCCCCAGCTAATTGAGAACCCGGAGATTAACATCCTGCCTGACAATCACAAGGATGTGAACCCTGAGATTAACATCTTGCCTGACAATCACAAGAATCCGGCTTGGCCCTGGGAAAAGAACATTCATGGAAATCCACCCCCTCTCCACCTGTCATTCACCCCCTCCTCACCTGTCACACCAGAGCTCAACCCCAGAAGAGTTTGTAACCCTCCATCTCCCTCCTTCCTCTTCCCCTCCCCTCCAAGATTTTTGCTTTAAATATGCTCGGCTGCACTAAGTAAACGGCTCTTGACAAGCAATGCTTCCTTGAGTCATGTCGTCTCTCTCTCGCCCATTCTTTATTCACAGGTTGTGACCCTCCTCGTTCCCCCGAATAACGTGACCTGCAGGCCAGGTCAGATTTCCATATATTGAACCATCCCTGCATCCCTGGGATGAAGCCTATTTAATCGTGGTCAATGAACATTTTTATGTGTTCTTGGATTGGGTTTTTAAGAATTTCACTGAGTATTTTTGCAACAAGATAGATAAACTTTTAGCTAGACTAACCAGAGAACACAGAGATAATATCCAAGTTAACAAAATCAGAAATGGAAAGGAAAGACATAACAACAGAAACTGAAGAAATTTTAAAAATTATCAAATCCCACTATATTCAACAAAACTGGAAAATCTAGATGAAACAGATAAATTTTCTACACAGATACCAAGTACCTAAGTTAAATCAGGATCAGATACACCATCTAAATAGGCCCATAACCCCTAAAGAAATAGAAGCAGTCATTAAACATCTCCCAACCAAAAAAAAAAAAAAAAAAAAAAAAAAAAAAGCCCAGGACCAGATAGTGCAGAATTCTATCAGACCTTCAAAGAAGACCTAATTCCCATAGTCTTCAAACTATTCCACAAAATAGAAACAGAATGAACACTACCTAATTTGTTCTATGAAGTCACAGGTATGCTGATACCAAAACCACACAAAGGCCCAACAAAGAAAGAAAACTTCAGACCAATTTCCCTTATGACATTATGGACCAGTCCCAAACTCTGTCTGACAGTAACTGGCAGGATCTGGTGTTGGGCAGTGGAATAGCTACTTGCCCAATGGTCTTCCAGGGTAGGAACTACTGCAACTGTAGCTGAGCATCCTTACTCTCCATAGTGTTGTAGGGGGTAATTTCTAAATAACTGATATGAGTTACTAGAAAGGAACACATGTAAAACAATGGCTTTTCCACCTGGGACTTTTCATCCCTGGCTACTTGATTTCCAGAAATAACAACTGTGAGACTGATTATTTATTAATAAATATTTATGCCATAAACTTTGGCTTGTTCCCTGACTACTTCTTAATTTATTATCTCTCTCTCTCTTTTTTTTTAAAGATTTATTTATTTATTATATGTAAGTACCCTGTAGCTGTCTTCAGATGCACCAGAAGAGGGCGTCAGAACTCATTGCAGGTGGTTGTGAGCCACCATGTGGTTGCTGACATTTGAACTCATGACCTTCTGAAGAGCAGTTGGTGCTCTTACCCATTGAGCCATCTCACCAGCCCCTTATTATCTCTTTTATTCCAATTTGAGTTCAGCTTTGTGGCTGGTTTCCTCTCCATGTCCTCATATCCTCAGCATTCCAGGCTCCTCACCCCACCCTACTCTGGCCTATTTCTTAGAATCTTCTCTCTCCCTGTTAATGTCCCACCCACTATTTCCTGCCTCATCTCATTGGCCATAGGCTTTTTTATTGACAGGTGGTACTTTAGGAGATTCTTTCTACAAACATACCAATCAAAATGATTTTATTATAATCACTAACAATAATAACAACCCAAATCTTGTATCCTACATGGAGAGAACTAATACATGGTCACATATATTATTAATTAATTTTTTTACCATAAAAAATTTCAAGCATAAACAAACAGAAAATGTGAATAAGGTTATTAATGGTCATATATCACCACCCAACCTTGTTGGCACTAAAGCATCATCATCAGAGAATTCTGAAGAGTATGCGGTCTGAGAAGAGCTCTCCTTCCTAGTCAAGTGTACTTTTTAGTGAGAATAGGATCTGTACATCCCTGAAGGCTCCACTTCTGCAGCAAACCCATGTCAGCAGTTGCCAAGGGCCAGGAGCTGCCGCTTGCAGTGCTTTTATCTTTTACAATGCCAGGTCTCTGCACTGTACTGTAGAGAACAGGACCTAGCAGGAAAATGGTACCCTGGGACCCTTACTGGATGGTTTTGTAGCATATAGAGATACCTTCTTGTGAATGCTTTTCCCTGACACACTGGACAGCATATTTCTAGCAAGTTGCACCACTGTTACACTACAGGGATTTCCCATTCAGAGAGACACCAGGACACCCTCAAGCAGAGTCTGTATCTGAACTTCCAAGGTGGAACCGGGCAGGGAAGAGCACCTTGCTTGATCAATCCGTCTTAACCTAGAGGCTAGTTCAGATATTTGCTATTGTCTGCCTTACTACTTTGTCTTCTTTATATCTCAAGATCCAACTCCTAATTAGGTTAAGACATTGTTGTGGTTGCAATTTCATTTTAATTCTAAACATTTTCTGTCCAAACTATTATGTGTATTATTATTGATGAATTGAGACTTGCACAAACTAGTCACCAAAGGAATTCCCAAAACAACATA
>NW_022196898.1:12474052-12492280 GCF_008632895.1 Mastomys coucha
TTTTTATTTTTTTTGAGATAAGGTTTCTCTGCGTAGCCCTGGTTGTCCTGGAACTCACTCTGTAGACCAGGCTGGTTACTTTCTAAAACTCAAATGTAAGACCCAATAGCTACAGGCATTCCACACTTTGGACACAGGACTTGGGGGAATTGAGTTGGAACTGACCTGGAAACCTCTACCCTAAAATCTCACTCTAGTCCCATCTGAAAGTGTTATGCAATTCTCAATAGTCTTACTCAACTGTAAAGCCTAGGTACCACAGCTGACCAGCATGGCAAGATACCTTCAAGTGTGGCACTTACTTCTTGTAGGTAACTAATGACCATCTAATTAGACTCAGGACCAATTCAATAGGAGTACTGTAACCCTAGCCAATTACTCATGACTGGTGAGGTAATGGATGTAGAGGGAAAACCTACTAATGACACTTTCCAAACCAGCATAATTTTTGTCTGCCATTTTAAAAACTAACTATTCTATACCCACAGGTAAGTGTAGTTCTCATTGCCCATCAAAGCTTCATTTTTTGCAGCAGATGAAGATAATTACAAAGATTTACAGCTAATCACAATGCAGATAAGAACTGACCAACTCCAAGTGATGCATCTACAACACGACGTCAGTGCCTAAAATTCAAGAAACATTGGCGAAGAAGGGGTTAAAAGGCTGTAAGAGCCAGACATCTAGGATGTCTGATGCAAGATAGAATCTTCTATATTCAACAAAGAAGCTGCACCCATGAAATCTCATCAATAGGATGATCTAAAAACCTACACAGCCACACGATCATTTAACTTGCCAATATGGCTGGGAATGATCTTACAAGACCCCATTTCCAGATGAAGAGTTACAGACAATAAATGGCTGCCAAGAAATGGAGATTCAGTCTTTTTCTGGGATAAGCCTCCAGATATATTGTGTAATCCTAAGTGGTCAACCCTTAAAACATAAATATGAGAAATGAACTTGAATTATGTATGTATATGTATGTATGTGTGTATATATATATACATATATATGTAAAAATGATAATTAAAGAAAAACAGGTCATTAGGGCTGGAGACATTCATTGGTTAAGAATATTTCGTGCTTTTGCAGAGGGTCAGAGTTTAGTTCTCAGCACATAATGGTTGACTAAGCTTTGTCCGTAACTCTAGCTCCAGAAGATGTGATGCAATCCTTATATCCTCCATGGACATTGCACATAAGGAGCACACTTGCCTACATGCAGGCAAAACCCTCATATACATTAAATGAATAAATGAATAAATAAATAAATAAATATCTTAAAATTATTTAATTTATTTATTTACTTTACATCCCAAACACAGTTCTGTCTCCTCCTGTCCTCCCAGTTTTTTCATCCCATCCTTCCTTCCTTCTCTCTTCAGAAAAGGGGAGGCCTCCCAGGAATATCAACTAGCCCTAACATATCAAACTGCAGTAAGACTAGGCTCTTCTTCTAGAATTGAGGCTAGTCTAGGTAGTCCAGTAGGAGAAAAGGGTCCCAAAGGCAGGCAACAGTCAAGACAGCTCAAAATCTGACTGTTACGAGTCTCACAAGAAGGCCAAGCAATACAACTGTAACATATATGCAGAGGGTCTAGGTCATTCCCATGCATGCTCTATGGTCCTGTGGGCCCTTATATGGCCAGGTTACTTGATTCTGTGGGTTTTCTGTGGTGCCCTTGACCTCTTTGACTCCTACAATTCTTCCTCCTCCTCTTCTGCAGGATTCCCCAAGCTTCAATGTTTGGCTGTGGGGTGGGTACCTGCATCTGTTTTTATCAGTCGTTGGGTGAAGCCTTTCTGATGACTAAGCTACGCTGAGCTCCTGTATGTTAAGTATAGCAGAAAATCTTTAACACTGTCAGGGTTGGGCTTCTTCTCATAGTATAGGTCTCAAGCTGGGCAAATCATTGGTTGGCCATTCTTTCTTTATTCTCTGTCTTTACCCCTGTACATCTTATAGGCAGGACAAATCATAGGTTGAAGGTTGTGTGGCTGGATTGTTATCCTAATCCCTCCATTGGAAATCTTGCCTGGTCACAGAAGACAGCCTGTTCAGGCTTGATATCCCCTATTGCTAGGATCCTTATCTAGGGTCATCCTGGGAGTTTCCATTGCCCTAGGGTTCTAGCTCATCATAGAAATGCCCACTGGTTACAAACATTTCTGACTCTAGCAGAGGTTTAGGGTTCAGTTCCCAGTATACACTGGGCGACTAAGCATTGTCCTTAACTAATTCCAGACCCCCCTCTTTCAGTTGTCTCTCCAAGTACTCTTTCCCTCAGTCCTCCACACCTCACCCTTTCTGTTCCCAACCCCACAACCCTCCCCTCATCTACCACAATGTCTATTCTGTTTTCCCTTCTCAGTGAGATTCATGCATCCTCTCTTGAGCCTTCCTTGTTCTTAGTTTCTTTTGGGTCATGGTAAATACATGCATAAATAAATACATAAATAAATATTTAAAAATTTTTTTCTATTTTTTTTTTTTTTTTACATAAAGGAGGTCATGAGCTTGAGAGTTCATGGGAGCATACGTCAATCACTTTTCCTGCCACTATGATAAAGTACCCTGGCAAAAGCATTTTAAGGAAGAAAAGATCGATTTTGGCTAAGAGTTCTAGATTACAGTCATGGCATCCGGAGTCTGAGGGACCTGATAATATTACATTCATGGTGAGACAAACAGAAGGGGATTCGAGAAGGGAGGAGGAGAAGTGAAAAGGATCTAAATACAGAACACTAATATGAAATTCTCAAGCAAAAAAGGAAATTCAAGCAGTGCTCTCCAATAATGCCTGGTCGCACTTTTACTGTGAAGTTTTCCAGCTTAAAAAACACAGAATATTAAGCTACTAAAACAATCTCAGAGTATAAGGAATACTTCAAGGTTTTCCTATGTCTCCTGGTATACAGTTCAGTCAGCAATGCCCAAGGAGGTGGCAACTCTGGCAGTGATTTGTGCACTGACTGTGACAAGAAAAGATGGGAAAGAACATCTCTTGAGGGGTTTTCTGATTAACATTGACAGGAGTCACCTAGGAAACGAGCCACAGGCACTGTAATGATTATGTGTATTAGGCTAGTCCCTGCACATATCTAGGAGACAATGCTATCTTATTAGGTTCATTGGGGTAGGAAGACATACTCTAAATTAGATGGCCTTGTTCTGTGGACTTAGATCCTGTATGGAACAAAAGAGGAGGATGCTAGTCAAGTCCAAGCCTCTGTTTGTCTCACTGTGGATGCAGTGAGACATCAGGTCCCTCAAGCATAGGATGCCATGATTTTACCCATGATGGAGTATACTCTGGAACTCTGAGCCAAGAAAGACCCTTCCTTCCCCAAGAGGCTTTGGTCAGGGTATTTTACCATAGCAACAGGAAAAGTAATTGACACAAGGTCCTTCCTATAACAGCTTTAATATGCGTGGTAAAATATTTCCTCTAACCAAACGTACCTGAGAAAATACTTACGGTAGTCCCACCCTCAATAATTAGAATATAATAAGCCTTTCAAAATATGAAATTAAAAAATACCAACTTTAGCAGGGAGGTGGTGGCGCACTCCTTTAATCCCAGCGCTTGGGAGGCAGAGGCAGGTGGATTTCTGAGTTCAAGGCCAGCCTGGTCTACAGAGTGAGTTCCAGGACAGCCAGGGCTATACAGAGAAACTGTCTTCAAAAAAAAAAAAAAGGTATTCCTTCAGAACAACTAATTTCAACTTCATTATTCAAATGCAATATACATTTATGATGTCGAAGAACCAAAATTTCTACCTGTTCGTTTAGGGGTTTGTTTTTTTTGTTTTTTTTTAAATTATGCTTTTCCCTTCTTATCTGTCAGTGTTGATAGTATCTGAATTAGTGTTTAAATATCAGCTACAAAACATCACTTTTTCCTAAGGTCAATTACTTTTTTTTTTTTTTATTTCAGGTGTCAGAATTTTATTCATTTCATGATTTAATTCTTTTGAAAGTATACTCCACTGATCTTGATTTGGGAAAAATACTATGATAATCTTAGTTTCTAGTATTCATTTCTCTTCTCTTAAAATTAAATATTGATAGTATTTAAGTTTCAAATATGGTATCTCCTGTATGAAGAACATGTAGGTACATATTTAAAGAAAGCTAAATAAATTTTATCTTGCCTTAAAAGAAAAAACAAAAAAAGAAAATACTTTGCACCCATCTGTAGGTTCACCTGACTTTGAGCTCTTTGCCCTTGTGCACCAAGAAATATTTGCCTTGTTCTGTTCCACAATTATTCTCCACCTCTGTGCTCACATCCAATCTGGACATCAGATATATTTTAAAGAACAGGACCTGGCCGGGCAGTGGTGGCATACACCTTTAATTCCAGCATTTGGGAGGCAGAGACAGGCAGATTTCTGGGTTCATGGCCAGCCTGGTCTACAGAGTGAGTTCCAGGACAGCCAGGGCTACACAGAGAAACCCTGTCTTGAAAAACCAAAAAGGAAAGAAAAACAAAAAGAAAGAACAGGACCCCAAATTCAGGGAGGTCAATAACATTTAACATTGTGTGACTGTAATATCTTTGGCAGGCATTGGCAAATGTGGTTTTAATTTTTGTTCCACTGATGACTAATGAGATTAAACACTATGTACATGCTTTAGAGCCATCAGAATTTACTTCCATATGCATGCGTTCCATTGTCTTCCTAAGCAGTCCTCCATAACTGGACTGAGGTCTTTATATGTCTAGATCCTAGTCCTTGGGCATTTATATTTATACAAAACATTCTCCCATTCTATTGCATGCTTGCTTAGTCTTTTTGGTGTCAGTGTTTTAAGAAGTGTATCTGTGATGAAAATTTTATTCCACAGTTAATGCATGACTCATATTAAGAAGCAGAGAAGTTGATTATTTCAATGAGAGGAATTCACTATTATGCATTATTCTATAGTATAAGTTTACATAATGCTTGAGGTCATTTTATAATGACGATATGGGCTGAGAGTTACTCTAATGCCTAGAGAGCCTCAGTTAATAAAGACACAATGATGTTTCTTACTGCTATTTCCAAGGGAATACTTAATAAGGCCTTTTACTTCACATATATTTTTTAATTACATACATCTGTGACTCTTATTTTAAATTTTAAATGTCTGGATAAATAAAACAACAACAACCTGGCACACACACACACACACACACACAAAAAAAAAAAAACAGAGGAAATACCTAGAAGATGCACAGAAATATTTTATGAATGCTGTTCTTGATCTGTCACTGATTAAAGCAACACATATTTCAGAAAGATTTTCAAATGTCAGACCCAGGCACACTGTAAATTTATTAAAACAAAGATATACATAAATTAAATTTGAGTCAGGTTTCTGGGCCGAATTTGTATACGCATAGTTATTATATTTAAATTCTTTTTAAATATAATATGTCTCTAAGATATACACATAGTAAAATAAATAAGGACAATTCCACAGAATATCATGCCATCAATTGTCTGACTTTTCTTCAACTTACCCCTTTAATCCACCCTTCCCAGCTAACTACAGATTATGTGTATATTCAGTGCTCTAAGTATTTTGCACTGCAGGATTCAGCTAGCCAAGTATGGCTGACTGAGGAGAATGGTAAACTGAGAGTAAAATGATAGACTTTCTCCAGTTCAGAGCTGGACCAGGGGCAGCTGGGAGGAACAGACCTTGAATAAGCCTCTCTGATCCAAAGAGGACACCACATACCCATGCAAGCAGGCTGAGGATTGGTGAGGTGCCTTATGAGGCAATGTAGTGCCCTCCAGATGATCACAGGAGTCACCTCTCCCACCTCAGCCGAAGTCTCGGAGAGAACACTAGGTTTTTTAAGATTTATTTGTTATTATACATAAGTACACTGTTGTTGACTTCAGACGCATCAGAAGATGGTGTCAGATCTCATTATGGGTATTGTGAGTCACCATGTAGTTGCTGGGATTTGAACTCAGGACCTTCGGAAGAGCAGCAGTCAGTGCTCTTACCTGCTCAGTCATCTCGCCAGAGTGAACTTTTTTTTTTTGCAAAGATCTCAATTTCTCAACCTCCTCCACCCTCTTCGAAAGTAAAGTAACTGATAATTTCCTGTGACTTCCACCCCCTCCTATACTTCTGAGCAAAGCTTTCTTGCCTTATTACAACTCACTTTACCTTGAAAGATACCATAGTTCTTGTGGGCCCAACACTACTCTTTTCCTGTCCTTTCTTCAGTTTGGCTTTCCTGAGTACCACCCTTGGAGTGATTTCTGATCCTCAGCTGCATGCTTCTGCCATACTATACTCAGGGCCTTGTGTTCTTTCACAGACCCAGTGGCCCTAAAGGAATTGAATCAATATATGTAATACAGTGTTTTACAAATGTCCCTAAACACGTGACCATGAAAGTCTCTCTGAAATAAGATTGCCAGGCTTAATGAATGGGAGCACAGTATTCCCAGTTAAATTTGAATTTCGTGTTAACAGTGAAATTTTTAGTGTAGAACATCTGATGCAACTTTTCATCTGTACCTTATTTGCCAACATTACTACAAAATCAGTTGAGCAATTAAATTAAACAACTCCCCTAATCTGCATGTCTTTGCCCCTAAAAACAAAGTTCCATTCCTTTAATGGCTTTGGTCCATACAACAGCCCATCAGTTTCAAAACTGGGCATTTTGAATTGTCTTGAGCATTTCAAAGTGGTTGCTAGGTGGCCAGTCTCCACTTGGGAAAGCATTTTTCAAACTTGATTGCCACTGCTGGGCAAGAGTAGCTTAGTAGCGAGCCTGGATGTGTATAGCACAGTAGGTTTTACTCTGGTACTAACTACTCTTTTCATCCAGTAAAAAAAAAAATCAGTGGCAAAACAGAGTTTGAAAAGTATGTCTAAAAAATCTTTTGTTTTGTATCAAATGCCCAAACACCTAGGTAAACACAGAATTAAATAATTGTGGGGTTCAGTTTATTTCAGCGATTTTTTTTTCTTGCTGGATTTTTAAGATAGGTAAGACTGGGTTTGTTCCAAACAGTTCTGGGCAGGAGAAAACTTGAAAATACCGACCAGTCTTAAGTATCCCCACCTGACTCTTGATATAATTTTACTTGGAAAATGGAATGTTCAAATAGAATTTGGTTTATCTTGAGTTCTTTTGCAAACAGAACTCTTCACACAAAGGAACAGTGTGGCCTATTCAGATGCACCTTTGTTCAAATTACTTATCAGAGCTCATGAAACAAGAGTTGTGACTCTACACGTTGTCTCATTAATCCAGAGAAAACTTAGAATACCACAAAACTCAGAAAATGAAGTGAATAGACACTGGTAAATCACCAGCAAAAGAAAAATGACATTGATGATAGTATCCATAAGGAAATATCCACAGAAAGGACCAGGCCTGCTTAGAGGATATCTGTGTGTGATTTCATTGTTATGACTCTGTGTTAAGTAGATCAGCATTATACCAAACCCAAGTTATGTTCAAAAAGATGTTCATGTTTTGACATTTTATTTATTATTATTAATTTACTTATTTTACTACTTTACCTACCCTCGTACACTGGGCATAGAAGGAATAAAACAATGAATTATAGGAAAGATGAAACTTGAAGGAACTTCACATTTTTCCTTTAGGTACCATATTATTGTGACTGCTGAGATATCCAGCCCCATGGCTGAGTAACTAGTGGATTGTCAGTCTTTCTGTCATGAGACAGCCATTGCTGAGCTACATCGACCACAGTCTATGTATGTATATATAATATACATATATGCACACATAATATACATGTATGTGTGTGTGCATGCATGTATTCTATTAGTTCTGTTCCTTTAGAGAACTCTGATAAAGAGGGTCATGGTTGTGCTTCAAGTACGTGGGGATCTATGTGCTGTTGCATCTGCCGTAATGTGTTTATTGCATCTGTAAATTAGAGCATACTGCTCATAGTAGATGCCCCTATAGGGTCATGCAAGATACTATAGGCAAATGAGGAAGGTTTTGTTGTTGTTGCTGTTGTTTGTTTTGTTTTTACTTTTGTATAATCCCAATTTTTACTACATCTGTGTCTTATCATAGATTAAAGACATCGTTGACTTTGGCTGGAGTGGAGAAGTTTTCTTTCTCCTCTTTTTCAGTTGCCTCAGAAACACATAACTGGTCCAAATGATGAAGATAAGTGATTGATGAAAACTGACCCCTAAATGGAACATCTATTTCACTCCCTGTTATGCTCAGAGAACAAGGTAGAAGAAGGGGTAGAAAGGATATGTGAGCTGGGGGAAGTTTGTGAAGCATTGTTAAGTGTTTTGTTCACGACATATTTTGGCCATGGCTTCAAAACAGCTATAGTTATCTTCACGAGACCTGTAGACACTGGGTTTCTCAGCATTCTTTCATGAAGAGTAGAGAAGCTCACAAGGTTATGCCACTTTCTGAGGATTTATACACAATTAACCATGGCTTGGGGATGGGGGTGGGGGTGGGGAGCCATTTTATCCCATGGTATAACCACTGGAAAGTTGCCTATACTTCTGTCAATAGCCTTTTACCCAGGTTCCTGTAAGCAACCTTAGTTAAACCCATTTTGAGTCACCCCTGAAGAAGACATGACAGTGGAAGAGGTGGGGTACCAGTGAATGTGGGAGGCAGACAAGAGAGTAAGGAGGAATTGATAAGATTAAAATACATTATGTATGTGTATGTATGAAAATCTCATAATGAAACCCATTAAGTATAATTAATATCTGTTGATAAAATGTTTAAGTAAATAAAACAAAACCCCAGGCAAGTAATTATTAAAAGAGATGAACGTCCTGTTCTTCCATCCTGTGTGCTCAGACTGGAACCCAGTGAAGAGAGAAGCCTTTAAAATGCTTATCTCATCCTCAAAATTCAAGAACAACACACAAACCTGACTGGGGCTGCTAGTCACCAGAACTTAGAGGGTTCTCTGAGTGCTTACTCGCTCTGAATAAATTAAGATCTTTGCCTCAAAATATTAAGGCACTGGAGATCTTTCATGTCAAATGTCAATCAACTTTATGACGGTTGAAGAGCATTCAAGAGGATGCTGCAACTTTCAGAAACTGGGAACAAAGGAGAAACCTAGCTCTGCTGATCAAATCTGCCTGCAAACTTTCCTAGGTGTGGCCACTGGAGAGCTGCAGCTCAGTCTCTAGGTGGGTCTCCCAGTGACTGGAGTGGAGGCTGTCCCTAAAGCTGGTGCCTGTCTGTGCATTCCAAAAGGGCTGCCTTGTCTGGCCTCAGTGGGAGATGATGCCTAAAGACTCGATGGGGATGAGAGGTGGGAGTTGGGGGAGGGGAATTTGTGACTGGGGTACCAAGAGGTGGGCAGCATTTGGGATATAAATAAATTAATTAATGAATTACAAAGAGGAAAGAAAGAAAAAGAATCCTCTGAGACTACTTCCATGAATTCTAGCCTTTTATACTCCTGAAGTAACCCTTCCCCCTTTCTTGGAGTTAGAAATAACAGATTTTGTACCATGATTTGCTGTTCAAAACACGAGAGAAAGTTATTTCTATTTAGAAATGGAGAGATACTGTTTATTTTTACAGGTTGCCTTGAGGATAAAGGGATCCCAAAAGGTTAATCAATTCTCTACATAGGATGGATGGTTTATGTCAACAATGATGAAGATTATGACGATGATGATAAAAACCTTCCAAATTAAAAACAGTGGTGACTTTCACACCAACCTTGTCCTATTCCTCAAGGATATCAGCATGCAATGATGCTTACAGATAGCTCCTGACCAGGAAATGGTGGAAATGCATGGAGGGAAAAAAGTCCTCAAACCACAGGAAGGTGAGAGAATCCTTTCTTCCTACACTCACTCAGCAGTTAATAGGATTACAGGGTGATTGGTGTAGTGAATTTAAAAGGGAAGGATAGAAATTCTCTTGTTACAGGGATAGAAGGTAAGTGGTCCAGCTCCTTTCTGTTTTCTCCTCCTTCTCCTCCTCCTCTTTTGTTTGTTGTTTTGTTTTTTTTTTGTTTGTTTTTCCACACATTTTCCCTGTGTGTAGCCCTGCCTGTTCTGGATCTCACTCTGTAGACCAGGCTGGATTTGATCTGTCTTCCTCTGCCTCCCCAAGTGCTGAGAAGCCCTTGACAGAGAGTGGACAGAAAGTCTAAGGAACACAGGGTTTTTTTTTTTTTTTTGTTTTGTTTTTTATATTGGGCAAACAAGTGCTTACTTGTGGACAGAGGAAGGATGGCACAGGGATCTTGTGTATATTAAGGTGTGCCTAGAAATCAACACACATTACAAAATGCCCAAGCTGCGCACTTCCTACTGCTGTGCCCAGCATTCCAGAGATGGTCCACTTCAAAAAAGACTAGAATCCCTAAATTCTTAAACTGGAATTCTTAATATTAGGATTGTCAAATGAACTGACACTTTAGGCTATCCTCCCACCGCCCAACACAAACTTAGCTTACTCCTCAATTCATAGCACCCGTGTATGGCATTGTCCACTAGGACAGGCTGGCAGACTCTTCATTTGGCTGCTTCTGCAATTCTGGAGGCCTGTGCTGCAGCTATCTAGGGGCCATCGTCAGGCTCTCCAGGAAAGGAGCAAAGAGGGACAGTATGCTTCTTTGTCTTCCCTGGGCCACATGCCCAAATCTTTCCTTTTCAGTCTCTGTGAAGTAGCCACAATTGACTACCCTATACATCTTTAAAGCTGAAAACAGAATTCATCTACCAGATCTGTACAATAGATTAAAATAGTTGGCACATAAGAAATGTGGGTAGTCTAGTCTTTGTCCCACAGTATATTTGCACTGGAACATCTCTTTCAGAAGCCCATTAATTCTTGTCTACCTTGAAATATTAGGCCCTGTTATATCCCCTTAACAGAGGTTTCTATAGACCAGGGGGCTTCTCAGATCTCTCAATTTGAGTGTCTTCTGTTGTCATTTTAATGTTTTAGGTACTCGAGACAAGCTATAATCTTCAAGTAGGCCTGGACTATTGCTTCACTACTAACTGCATTAAATAAGTATTTGAGGAAAGAATATCTAAATTAATAAAAGCTACATGGACATAGTAGCAAAGGTAATAAGTCCAATCAACATACTCCCTTTATATTAGCTAAATTACTGTGCCAAATACAATAAAAGTAAATGCAGAAATATATCCTACAGTATACCATTGACTATTCCATTAATTCAATATGGCTTTTGAATATACCAATGAACCACATTGCTCAATGTACCCTTTCATTCCAGTTTTAACTGCTTTTCAACTTCTCTGAAACTGGAATGTTTTTTGCTATCAAAAAAGAAGCAATTGGCCAAGTTACTGTGATGACAATACACACACACACACACATACACACACACACACACACACAGAGAGAGAGAGAGAGAGAGAGAGAGAGAGAGAGAGAGAGAGAGACCCATGTAATTATATTGTATTAAAAAATTACAATATGGTTATTAGTGGCTAGAAAGGAAATCCCAGACACTAAACTATAACATGCTCTTAAGAAATATTGTCTTGGTTTCATTTTTTTGCAGACAGGGTTTCTCTGTGTACCTCTGGTTGTCTTTGGAACTGTACTCCAGGCTGACCTTGAACTCACAGAGATCCACATACCTCTACCTCCCCAGTGTTGGGATTAAAGGTGTGTGCCACCACACCCTCACGGGGCACTCTCCAAGGACTGTGTGCCACCACACCCTCACGGGGCACTCTCCAAGGACTGTGTGCCACCACACCCTCACGGGGCACTCTCCACGGACTGACACTATTACTGATCTTCTGATACGCTTACAGATGGGAGCCTGGTTGGATGACCTCTGAAAAGCCCTACCAGCAGCTGACTGAGACAGCTGCAGATACTTACATCCAACCATTGGACTGAAGTTGGGGACCCCTTTGGTTGAATTAGGGGAAGAATTGGAGAAGCTGAAGGAGAAGGAGACCCATAGGAAGACCAGCAGTCTCAACTAACCAGGACACCAGAGAGCTCCCAGAGACTGAGCCACCAGCTAAGAGCATACACAGGCTGGTCTGAGGCCTCTGGCACATATACAGCATAGGTCTGCCTGGTCTGGCCTCAGTGGGAGAAAATGTGCTTAATCCTCTAGAGACTTGCCCCCAGGGAAGCAGGAGGGCTGGTAGCTGAGGAGCACCCTCTTGGAAGCAAGGGAGAGGAGGAATGGGATGAGGAATTGTGGGAGGAAAGACCGGGAGATGGGGTAATGGGCAATGACTAGAATGTAAATAAACAAAATAAAACTAAAAGAAATAAATAAAAGACTTCAATAAATTCTACAAAATAGAATTAAGTGCGCTATTCTGTATAGCCAAAATATAGTAAAAGTTTAGATTAATGTTAAATAAATCCACTGAACTGGAAGATGTAAAAAAGAAAAAAAGAAATATTGTACTATTGGTGATCTTTTTTAAGGGAAAAGCCACATATTAATAGCTGTATGAAAACAAAAGTGTCCTAAAGCAATAGTATAAAATCTCAACCAATTCACTCTGCTTATATTTTACATGTTGTATATGTGCACAATAGAAAAAAATTGTCTAAGTTAACCTAAAAAATATCTTTTCAGTAAGTATAAAGAATTCCATATGCTGCTTCATTGTGTCATGTTTTAGTTAATTAGCTTTGCAACTTACTATTACTGTGGCAAAATATTATGCCAAAAAAGCTAGTTGGAGAAGAAAAGGATTATTTGGCTTATACTTCCATATCACTGTTCATCATCAAGGGAAGGAAGGACAGGAACTCAAACAGGGTAGGATCCTGGAGTCAGGAGCTGATGCAGAGGCTGTAGGGGGATGTTGCTTCCCAAGGCCTCCTCCATCTACTTTCTTATAGAACCTAGGGCCACCAGTTCAAGGATGGCATTGGCACAATGGGTTGGGCCTTTCCCCATCAATCACTAAGAAAATGCCTTTCTGCTGGACCTTACAGAGGCACTTTCTCAATTAAGGTTCTCTCCATTCAGACAACTCTAGACTGTATATTAAGGCCATATAAGACTATGCAGCACAACATCCAGTTGACTATGCCTTAGATTCGAAAATACATAATAACTTAAGTAGAGGTTAAAATACACAGTCTGCGTGTTTGCGAACTTTTCCCAGAGTTTGGCGTCTTGCTGTTGTTTTGGGAGTAGGCTGTTGCTCAGGAAGGAGGTGAGTAGACTGTGACTCCTTCATCACAAGTCACAACTCGAGAACCAACATGACCTACAGGGACACTCACTAACTTCTTACGCCGCTACTCGCAGCTTTTCAACTTTGATCACAGATTGTATTCGGGTCAACATTAAATCTGCCATCTATCAATCTCCACACTTTCTGAAGTTAAATTTATTATTATACAAAATATTATTGATAAGAAAATTCCCTATACTAAGGTTCCATCGATGAACATAGAAAATGCTTCATCCCAGATGAAATTGTTGGCAAATTTTCTCAAAAAGTATTTTGATAAACATTTGGATTCCGGTTCTTCGAGTTCAGAAAAGTTCCTCAAATCAAAGACCTTCACTGTGCAGCTGTGGTAGGTACAGAAAAGCACAAAGAAACACCGTAAATACCACCCCTCCTTTCACCACCCACAGCAGAAAGAAGTATGCCCTTACACAGTGGGTGCTCACATGAACATTGCAAGCTTAGAGACTGTCAATGTGGCTTGCTAACAGGACCAGCTCTACAGATCTCATCAACTAAAATCATGTCTTCTCAGGTCGCCTCATTATTTTTACAGATCTGGAATTTCACTAAGAGCCAACTTGGCAACCAACATCTAAAATATGAATGATCACTGGCCCAGGCTCATTTCTCTTATTCATCTACTCACATACTTCACAGATATTTATCACTTACTGTGTGCATGAACCACAAGCATGACCCCTGCCCTCTTCAAGATTACAATGCAAAGGCAGAATAGATTAAGCATTAATATATAGACATA
This sequence comes from Mastomys coucha, assembly GCF_008632895.1. Classification (NCBI taxonomy): domain Eukaryota; kingdom Metazoa; phylum Chordata; class Mammalia; order Rodentia; family Muridae; genus Mastomys; species Mastomys coucha. Next base: position 12,488,032 of record NW_022196898.1, read on the forward strand.
TAAGCCAGCTTATAGATTTACAAATTTCAATAAGTGTGAAAAAGAAAAAGATCAGGTGGTTGGGGAAAATAATCAACAGGGAGTATTCCAACTCCCATTCCAATGGAGTGACAAGCCAGAAGGCCAAGAAATAAACTTGAAGGCTCTAAGGCTGTGGACTTGGCTTGGCTAAATAAAGCTTGTGAGAAAAAACTAGACTGTAGGGGTAGGCCCACCTCTATCCAGCCTCTAATCCTCTAATAAGGATTTGGAATTTACTCCTTGTGAAATATTTTATTCTTCATACAGATTTTCAATTTATATTATACACAACTACACACTAATAAATATTTTGTATTTTGTTTACTTTTGCTGTGTGACTTTCAAACATAGGAGGCCCAAAGATTAGGAAATGCAGAGTCACATTCCACCTGGTCTCTCAGCCAGTTCTCCTCTGAGTGCATACAAGCAAATCTGTCTATAGTCCACACATTATTGCAAATAGATGAGTGAGACCCCGGAGTGAGGTTCAGTGACGCCTACAAGTGGCCGAGTGAAGTGGCGCAGCAGCACCACGCTGCGACGAGGTTCACCCTCCCAACCTTCTCCAGGGCTCGGGGATCATCAAGAACCCCTTTCTGTGCCCTCATGATCACTCCCAGGCTGTGTTCGGATCTGTGACCGCGCCCTCCCGTTGGCCTCTAGGACGGCCTCCCGCGCTCCTGCATTCCGGTACTCTGAGTCTGGACACCCAGCTCAGGTGCGCGAGTTCAGTTTGCAAACACTGAGCGCACTCCGGGCAGGCGGGGGCGGGAACTCCAGGGCGCCTCCGTGTGAGCTGCTCCAGCGTGCTAGGGCGGGGCCAAAAGGGGCGGGGCGTAGCGCGGGGGCGGGGCCGGCGCCGCGGGCCTCTGCTGCCCGGGGCTGAGCGGTTGTCTCTGCGGTTTGGTGAAGACCCAGGCCACCCACTGGGACAGGGAGCACTCCTTGCTCTGTGCTCCGGACTCCCGGAAGGGTGAGCGCGCTGGAGACCGCATATCGGGGGCCGTGTGGACGGCGCGGGGCTGGCGGCTAGATGGAGACGCGGGGGAGCGTCCCACGGCGAGCTGTCCGAGCCAGCTGAACTCTTTCCAAGGGTCCTGCGGTGGCGGCGGGCTTGGGGGCGCGGGAAGGACGTAGAGGAGACCGGATTCGTCTGGTCGGCTGCGGCTCGGATCTCTCAGCCCTGGGTCGCGCAGCGTGGCGGGCGGCGTTGTGCCCGAGAAAGGGCGGGTAAGTGCGGCGCTGCCGAGTCCCGCGCGACACCCGTGTGACCGCCCGGCTGGAACCCGGCTCGGCTCCCAGACAAGACTATTTGTCCAGAGGCAAAGTTCCTTACTCTTAGGCAACCTGAGCAGCTTTCCTCCTCTTGGGGGTGGCCCAAAGGCCCCGCTATGGACGGCGAAAGCGAGGTGGATTTTTCCAGCAACGCCGTCACCCCTTTGTGGCGGAGACGGTCCACCCCTCCGCTCCAGTTGCTCGGCCGGAGCAAGCCGCGGCCTCAGTCTTACCAGAGTCCCAGCGGGCTGCTGATCACCGACTTCCCGGTGGAGGAGCTGGCAGCTCTGCCCACGCCGCAGACTCCGGTTCGCGTACCAGCCGGCCCGGACGGCAGGACGGTGTCCAGGAGCCCCCAGCTTCTGTGCGCGCATCGGAAGCCGGTGACCAATGGTCGCACGGTGTCCCCGGACTACAGAGCTGCTTCTCCTCGACTACTCCGACGGCCCAAGTCACCCCAAGTTTCTTACGCGGCGTCTGGGGGCTCCCCGAAGTCCGCTGCTAATGGGGTGGCCTCGCCCGCGGCGCTGTTGTCGCGCGCCTCCAGGACTCCGGACATCCCGGCCTCTTACATCCCCGACGAAGACCGCACCGGGGTGACTTCCAAAAAGGTATCTTCGCCCATTGCCAATGGCCTTGCCTCTAAAACCGACTCATCTAGCCCAGTATCACAAACTGGTCAATTAAGTGGGGACTTGGAGCTGGCCCCCTCGAGACTTTCTCCTACTCTGCAGCACAGGTCTTCAGAACAAAAACTGCCGCTCCAAAGGCTGCCCTCCCAAGGGAATGAACTCCCGAACTCATCTGTGGTTTTGAGTACCAACAGCCCGGCGGCCCTCAAGGTGGGAAAGCAGCAGATTATCCCCAAAAGTCTTGCCTCCGAAATTAAACTGAGTAAATCCAATAGTCAGAATGTGGAACCCCATCGGAGGCTTCTCAAGGTGCGCAGCATGGTGGAGGGACTGGGAGCACCCCTGGGCCACGAAGGGGAGGAAAGCGAAGCGGACAACGACATGGACAGCCCCGGCTCCCTTCGGCGAGGCTTGCGGTCCACGTCTTACCGAAGGGCAGTGGTCAGCGGCTTTGATTTTGACAGTCCCACCAGCTCAAAGAAGAAGAACAGAATGTCCCAGCCTGTCCTGAAGGCGGTAATGGAAGACAAGGAGAAGTTCTCTAGCCTGGGAAGGATAAAGGTAGGACTGAGTAGGCTCACATGCCAGTCATTAAATCCAATGTGAGCGTGTTGGGGAAAAATTGAATGCTCGTGGCACATGAATTTAATTCAGCTACCCAAAACATGGAATATTGCCTTCTGTTTATTTTAGTTACCCTGTTCCATGCTTGTGGTTTATTATTAATCAATGAATGTTTTTGACAGATAGCTTAGCATTTGTGTGAGGGTGTGTGATATGGGCCTAGTAGTTGCCCTTACTAAATATTTTTTTTTGTTTTACACCGTGAACTGAAGGAAAAGGGACAACCTCAGGGGGATGCTTTGGAGTATGTGCCACCTTCTTAGAAACAAGAGAGATCTAAGCTATAGAGCAATACACATTTTTTTTTCTTGATTAACCAGACAACCGGAACCAGTCTATAGAAACGTCACCCTTGTAATATACAGGCAAGCCTGTTTTATTTTAGACATACAGTCTTTAAAACATTGCATAACATTTTACGTGCCCCTCCCCCCAGCTGTCAGGGATAGCAAAGTTCAGTCTAACAGTGAGAGTGAATCACAGTGAAATGAGCGGGACCGCTGGTCATTTGAGGATTCTTTTCTCTAGTTTAGCGGGTGTGGGGACGCTCTATGCTTTATTTTATTGTTGTGGTTAATTGCCATGGGGATTCTCTGCCACGTGCTTTTGGAAATCTGAGGGAAATAACAGAAAGGGGCTTTTAACTTAAAATAGCTGTACTTACTTGGCTTATTCATACACAGCTTGCTTTTCTCTCTTTTTTTGTTTGTCTCTTAGAAAAAAATGCTGAAAGGACAAGGAACGTTTGATGGGGAAGGTAAGCATTTAACTTTCCAGACTTTTAATGCAGCTTCAATATGGTACTTCAGTTATAAGTTGAAACCTAACTGGAGTAACAAAGACACTTGGGATGAAAAAAAAAACAAAAACAAAAACAAAGAATGCCCAACTTTGTCTTGGATTATCCAGCAGAAAGCTGTGTTCCCTGAGCTAACCTTGGTTATCCATGGGGGCATGTTTGTAAGCTGGTAACTTTCAGTTTACATCTAGAGAGCTTTCATTTCTTTAGCCTGGCTCTCTCCCACCTGCCTCACCACGTGGGGGTGGAGCAAGCTGTAGCTCCTCACTCAGACTCTTTGAGACTGAAGCTTGGATCCTCTGTGGTATTTCCTTAGGCCACTTTTTTTTTTCTTTCTTAATATTCTTTTAGCAGTATTTCCACATTTGAGTTTTCATTTCTGACTTCCTGTTTTCCTACTAAGCTTCATCTTTGAGGAAATGCAGGTTTTCTGGAGGGGAAAAAAAAAAACAATCTTAGGAATTTTTATCCTGTGTATTATTTGTTGTTGAGAATTTCAAAAACAAAAGCAGCTTCAGCCAGGTGTTCACATGCTAATCAGATTAGTAGACTCTGTAAATAGATGGGTCAAGGGGCCAATTGGGAGGGGCCGAGGGAACCTTCCCAGCTGCAGCCCGGAAGCTCCTGGAGACCTGAGTAGACTTCTTTGCTTTGAAATGGTGAGAGTTTCCATCCTTTAAGGAATAATGAAGGGAACTACACCTTTCCTTAAGAGAAGATAATAGAAAATCATGCAGATGTAAAATACACAATTTGGATGACTGTAAAATAGTTCCTCCATAGGGCCAGGCGGTGGTGGCGCACACCTTTAATCCCAGCACTCACTTGGAAGGCGGAGGCAGGCGGATTTCTGAGTTCGAGGCCAGCCTGGTCTACAAAGTGAGTTCCAGGACAGCCA
>NW_022196898.1:12492333-12586451 GCF_008632895.1 Mastomys coucha
AAAAAAAAAAAAAAAAAAAAAAGTTCCTCCATAATTACAAATGAGTAATTTATCAAGTCATTGTACTAATTATAGAATTATAGAAAGTAATTGCTATTTGGAGAAGAAACCCAAATGTGTTATTTTGACTAGTTGGGATAAATTCATCTCCGTGATTCTATAACTGGGGAAATCAAAAGCTCTGAGAGTTTTAGTAACTCGTCCCTCTGGACACCTGTGGCAACACAAGCTTAGGGACATAGATCTTATGCTTTTGCTGTTTCATGAACCATTGTATTAATGTGAAGTTAACAACCTTCAGATTTATATTTCCTTCAAAGCAGTGGTTCTCAACCTGTCTAATGCTGCCCTTTAGCACAGATCCTTATGTTGTGGTGACCCCCAACCATAAAATTATTCCATTGCTACTTTGTAGTTGTGATCTCGCAACTGCTATGAATCATACTATAAATATCTGGTGTACAGGATATCTGATATGCAACCCCTGTGAAAGACCCTTCACTCCCAAAGGGGACCTGACCCACTGGTTGAGAACCATTGTTTCAGCAGGTGGTCTTTTTTGCATCTTGGAACTTCAACTTGATTTTGTCTATGCCTTGAACATTTTGAGTGTTTTAAAGTCAGAATAGTTGTGTGTTATCTCCTTGTGTCAAGAGCTGTTTCTGAGTATCTTGTCTATTCTTACGCACGATGGTGGAGACATCCATTTTTACGTATATGTAAGTGAAGAATTCAGGATTCTTAACTGTTAATGGCCTACAAGAGTACACCTTTAAAAACAGTGTTGTGAGAACTTGTGGTGCCAGATTCTGAGTGTTTCTAATCATCAGCTGAGTGACAGGGATGCAAGATCTGTGCATCCTTAAGCCCTATCCCATGTGCGACAAATGAGAGCCCATTCTTTGTAAGAATGACTGGGAAACAGTGTCAGTGGTGTTATTTATACATGTGCTGTGTGCCTCCCCCAGAAAATACTTTAAAACTTCCTAGAAACTGAGTTTGACTTACTTATATTCATGTGTAGAATAATCACAGAATGGTAAGGTCATGCATACATTATAATGCTACCGTAGACACAGTACACACAGAGCTATGTGTGCTTGCCAAGAGAAGCTGAGGCAGGAAAGCATTTCTTCACAAGCCAAGTCCTACACCAAACTCAGAATCTTCCTCACCTGTGCCATAATTGCTTCTGATGTTCCCATCTCCTGCTTTCTGTCTGTACAGTTGGAGGGTTTTGAAAGCTTACCCTACTTCTCTCTACTCCCACATCCAGTCTGTTGACAGTCCAAGCTAAGTAGGGAAGCTCAGGTCTCTTTTACCTTACATTGACTACTCCTTTGGCATCCTAATTAGTCCCCTGGGTAGCTAGGTGTTTGACTAGCCCGCTGAAGTAACTCCAGTTCTGGTGGATTCCCTTGCATTGAGGATAAAATACAATGACTAAAGTGTAAAAGAAACCGAATCCTTTTGAACTCAGGAGAAAATCCAGTTGTTTAACAAGGGTTATTTAGATTTGGACTGTGTGGCTCATTTCTGTAAGCATATTTTACATTGTTTAACCAGTGCACACACCTGCCATACAACCACCAAGACTTTCCTTAGTTCTTCTAAGGCTTATTTACTCTTGTTTCCCGAGTTTGCCCATCTGCCTTTTCCTTGAGCTCTGTTGTTTCTCTACATTCAGAGCTTGGATTTTCCTCATTGGTCTCTCCTTCCTCTAGGCTGTCTCATACTCTGGCGGTTCTGTTAGAGTGCCTATACAAACACTACTTCTCTTTTACCAGGGTCCCTTTAAGGACCTGACATGATCTGCCTTGTACTCACTCTCCTGCCTTATCTTCTATGAGTTTGGTCTTCTAGTCCTCCTACCACAGTGGCTTTGCTGCTTCTTGTGCATACACACTAGGTAGACTCCTGCCCCAAGGCATTTCGACTTCTCTTTCACGCTCATGAAATATTCTTTCCTGGTCTGGGCAGATGACTCAGCAGATAAAGTGCTTGGAACACAAACATGGGGTTCTGCGTTTGTATTACCTAAACCCCCATAAAGCCAGATGTGATAGAGCTTATGTGGAACCCAAGTGTTCCTATGGTGAGCTGGTGTGTATGCAGCTGGGAACAAGAGAGCCTGTCTCAAACAAGGAGGAAAGTAAAGACTGACACTAGAAGTTGCCTTCTGTCTTCTCAGACAGGGCTGTTACCTACTGGTATAAAACACACACACACACACACACACACACTCAGACACATACACATACACACATACACTCATACACACTCACACACACACTCACACACACACACTCACACATTCACACACACTTACACACACACACTCTCACATATACTCACACACACACAGAGACACATACTCACACACATACATACACACACACTCACACACATACACACTCACACAAACATACACACTCACACACATTCACACACACTCACACACACACACTTCTTTCCCTAGATGTACAGATGGCTTGCCTTCTTACCTCTTATGTTTTGCCTTAAATGCCACTTCTGTGAAGCCTTTGTAAATCACTCTACTAAAATGAACTTACTTTCTTCCCAGCAGTTCCTACCCCTTCCCGTCATTTGTTTTCCTCCATGACAACATAGTCATATTTGCAATAGTATGAAAGTTGGTTGTTTATTTCAGTTCTCTTTGATTTTATGTCAGCTTCATGGACATTGAGATTTCTCATCTTTTTTGTCTATTGTCTTTCCAGTTGCTTGGCAGTTGCTGGCATTGAGTAGATATTTCCTAAATGTCAGTTGGATGAATAAATGCATGAGTATGAAATTCATTTTCTTACTGACTTATTGGTTCATGAGGGGATAAGAAGTATCTTTTTCCTTTTAATGTTAGAAAATAAGACATTATGATGTACAGTAAATATCTGCTAAATAGGTAAGTGAAAGAACACTGATAGACTGAAGAAAACCAAACATATGGATGTACTTCAGCCTAAATTACAATGGACTGAGGCTGACCATCTTTCATGAGTACTAGACAAAGACATTGAAAGTTTGGTTTATGGGGTCCCCAATGGAGGAGTTAGAAAAAGGACCCAAGGAGCTGAAGGGTTTGCAGCCCCTAGGAGAAACAACAGTATGATCCAACCAATACCCCCAGAGCTCCCAGGGACTAAACCACCAACCAAAGAGTACACATGGAGGGACCCATGACTCCAGCCCCAGCTGCATATGCAGAAGAGGATGGCCTTGTGGGGAGGAGAGGCCCTTGGTGCTGTGAAGGCTCAATGCCCCAGTGTAGGAGAATGCCAGGACAGGGAAGCAGGAGTGGGTGGGTTGGTGAGGAGGGGGAGGGGGAAGGGAATAGGGCGTTTTTTAGAGGGGAAACCAGGAAAGGGGATAACATTTGAAATGTAAATTAAGAAATATCTAATTAAAAAAAAGAATAAAATACTAAAAAAAAAAAAAAGTAAAAGAAACTTTGTGCCGGGCAGTGGTGGCACACACCTTTAATCACAGCACTTGGGAGGCAGAGGAGGCGGATTTCTGAGTTCGAGGCCAGCCTGGTCTACAGGACAGCCAAAGCGACACAGAGAGGCCATGTCTCAAAAAAACCAAAAAAAAAAAAAAAAAAAAAAAAAAAAAAAAAAAAAAAAAAAAAAAAAAAAAAAGAAATATCATAAATCCTTTGATGACAAAATATATTTGTCTCTTCTTTTCAGATATTAATTAAACCAGCACTCAACATTGTATAAACATAGAGAGTTTTTGTTGTTGTTTTTAGAGCAAGTAGCAAAGCTATTGGGGGGCAATTTGTGACCTATCTGACTTGCTTTCTTGAAGAAAATGCAGTCCTGTATCAAAACTACAAAGAAAAGGCCCTTGATATCGACTCTGATGAGGAACAGAAGGCAGAGGAGAGAATTGTGATTTGCCACAAGCCCCTGCGCTCCACGTGGAGCCAGCTCTCTGCGGTGAGTGTCTGCGTTCTTCTTTTCTGTCTGCGGGAGGAAAAGGCCAATTTGTGGAAACCATGCATGAATGTGGACTTGAGTTTTTCTCCCAGTGATCCTGTAATTCTAAGACACAAAGGCTCTCAGATTGTAAAATGTTTCTGGAAACTCTGCAAACACTAGTAAGACCATGGAACTTGACAGTTCTGATCAGGAAAAGCAGGTTCAATAAAGTGACATAACATGCTTTGAGACTGGTGTACTGTGGACGCAGTAAGTTCTCAGTATCTTCCTTTTTCTTTTGTATACAGTGTGAGTGTAGTGATAATATATCCCAAATTCTTTCATAATTGGCTACATATATACAGATATATATATATGCATATAAATGTGTTGCATGGGTATATATGTATATTTGTGTGTTTATATACAATGAGCGAGTCAATTGCAGTTATTTCTTACACATTTTATTTCATATAGTCATATTGATATTTCCTTGATGTTAGTTAATAAGTATCCTTTTTCTGTGTATCTTCTGTATATGTGGTTCTAATGTTTTTGTAATAATGTATAATTTCATTTTTCTGGATCAAACATTTGGTTTTTAGCTGTAGTCAGTTTTCTTCCAGGCTTATAGAATCCCACGTGTTGCTTTGCTGTGTAGATGGAGTTTAGGCATTGCATGTCTGACTTCCTGATCTGTTAGCAAGTTGAAAGGAGTTCCAGTGGCTAAGAATGGGTGGGAAAACCAAAAAAAAAAAAAGGATCAAAATAAGTTAGAGCATTAGTGCAGCTCTGAGAGTCTCAGGCACTACTGGAGCAGAGGCAGCTCCCTCCTAAGCTGTGCTAAGCGTTGTTCAGTCATGATTCTCATGGGCTTTGGAAAGCCATCAGCATAGGAAACAGTTGTATATGTTGGTGCTAAGTATCCAGAATCCTGGAAACTCTGTGCTAAAGGCAGGGGGAGAACTTCCGGTATGTCTCCTTCTCTGACCTGTATGTAATTTCAAAGTCTAGAATCAAGTCTCTTCTCACCATCTCCCTACCATCTCCTAATATATTAATACATTAATATATACATATGTGTATATATATGGTGTATTTTCTTCATACGTAGTCTATGTAACATTGGCATTTGCTGTGTAAACCAGGTTATCCTTTGTCCACCTGCCTCTGCCTCTCCAGTGCTGGGATTAAAGGTGTGTGTCACCCCACCTGGCTAGCTGCATCTCCCAATCTTGTTCTCTAACAAATCTCTTCCTTTCTGGTATTTTCAAGCTGTGATGCCTATGGAATTATGCCCCACATTACAATGCTAATAGCAACAGGGCAGTCAGTGACACTGATGGGTGTGGGTGACAGGGAGAAGTGAGGGCTATGATTGGCAGGTCTTTCGTAAATTGAACAACTACTCCTTAGCTCATTGTTGCCAGGCCCTCCAAACAGAAATCCAGACTTTGACGATCATTAGCAGAATTGAAGTTTTAGGAAAATGTTATGTGAAGCCACCCAAATATCTGTATGTTCTCTGCCTTGGCCTCTCCACTAACAGTGTGCAGCTTCTATGAAAGTCTTAGGATTTCTTTCTTTATTTTTGAATGGAGCTAGATGCTAAAATGTCTCCAGAAAGTTGATGTATTAATAGCCTTATACTCCATCATAAACAGTCTGATGGTATGAATGTATCAAAACAGATACCTGGATGTAGAAGCAAATTCAGTTCATTTCATAGAGGACCTGGGAGATAAGACCTGGTTTTGAATTTTCCTTCAATGACATCGGACTCCAAGCTTAAGTCCTGGGGTTGGTTTCAAACTCTCGGCAGAAATGTGGACTTCTGTGTCACGGTTTGATCCAGCTTGGCTTCATGAGGCTGCCATATGCATGACCTTCTGGTGTCTGGCTTTTAGTGAGAGGAACAAACACAGATGCAGTTAAATAGAACCATTCATCCTTTCGCACAGTTTTCTATGAGTTCACATTTTCACTTGGCCAGGAGACAATGTGGTATGCCTTTAACTTACATTGCATACGTTATCTTACTAGAGTGTTCCTGGGGGTCTCACGTGTATTTATTGTCTTGCTTGGCTGCTTGCTCCCTGATCAGACTTTTGCGACCTATATAGCTGCTTAGGTATGAGTCTTCGTTTTCTTTGCATCTTTTGTATTTTCTTTTAACTTTAACATATTATAAAGTGCTATTACCATATAGAAAAGGTAAAAGACACACCCACACACACCCACACACACACCCACACCCCCCCCACACACAAGCCGATGTTTGTAAAGGTAATACATATCTATGTTCCCACCAGCTATAAGGAACCAGGGCATCAAGGTTAACATAGTAAGCTATATTCTTCAGCTTCTGTTTTGTTTTTGTTTGTTTTGATGCGGTCCAGCTCAACGGTCCTGCATTCTGCCTCCCCAGGGAATCACTATTCGGAGGGTCTTTGAACTTTCCATAAAGTTTTTCTTTTCTAAAATACTTGTTAAAATATAGTCTCTGTGTTTAGCCCAGGCTGTCCTCAGTTTATCTGATCTTAGACTTTGGAATGCTGGGATTACAAGTGCCTACAGCATGCTTATCCAAGATTGCAATGCTGTGGAGAACAAAGATGAAGCTGGCTCTGGAGCTTCGAAGAGGTGATACTTTAATACCAGAAGGCAGCTACTCGAAGCTGTCTCTTCATAAATGCACAGGTTGCAGTCAGCACCACAAGTAGAGGAGGCTTCATGGGGAAGTGACACTGTCAGGGTAGGTGGTCCTGGTCACGCCTCATCTGTCTGCCCTCACATCCTGATGCTTTCCTAGAGAGCGGAAGCAGTGTTGAAGGCGGTTCTCAGAAGACTTCTGTTAATTGAGCCTTGTTTTGGTATCATCTTGCCGTGCTTACTTTTAATGGGTTAAATTAGTGGAGTAGCCTTCACCTGGCATGGGTCTCGTTTATGCAACATCTTCCTCGTGTGTGGCTTTGATCCCCGTAAGAGAGAGTAAGACAAGCAGTTTTCTAGCAGTCATTAGGTCTCAGTTTGGCCTACTTTAACTTTTTACTTAAAAGGGCTCTGTGTGAGTGCATATTCGCCTTGGCCACTGTTGAATGTTTATTTTCTAAAAATCTCTTATCTCTGTTGAAAACACCTGCCTGCCTTTCACTCTGATGCAACTTTCTTATCTGTTGACCGTAAGAAGCATGCGGTATGTCAAAGTCTCTTTTGATGTGCAGCAATTTGCAGTAATTTATGGCTGTTATATAAGCTCTTTAAGCCTTCACTCTGTAGTGTAATTTATCTGAGTGTTTTTATTCATATGATGGACGCCTTTGATTTCATTGGATAATGCCAAGTAGGAAAGTGCTCAGGTGGCAAGTGGTCCTCATTTAAAAGGATGGGATGGATTTAACTGCGGCCTTAAAGTCATTTAGTGCTAAACGAGAGGCAGACAGACCTGTGTAAGAGAGGTGTGAACTGGTTCCTCAGTGGAATGAAGATTGAGACTGCGCAGATTTCAGATGAACTGGTGGTATGTGCGTTTATCAGTGATGTCTCAGTCCACTAGCCCTCCCTGGAGAAGTGGCATGTTCTGTTGTAATCCAGAATGCAGCTACAGTCTCTCATCTCCTAGGATGGGACAGACTCCGTGCTAGTTCACTTGACTGTTGGTTGTCACGTCTGTTCTTCCCTTCAGGAATCTTAGTACCCAGGATTTAGTTGCTTAAATGTGGATGGGACTTTAAGTTTTGAGCTTGTGAAGTTGTTTCAGCTTCAAGAGATGGTTGATTATCTGGAATGATGCCCAGAGTCAGGGAACCTGCTGCACACAGGTGAATGGCTCAGTGAGTCACCAAAATCGGCGGCATGAACCCGAGCCAGCAATTCTTGGGTCTCTGGGAAAACTGTGGGTTTAAAGGAAAATATTGATTGTATTAGTCAGGGGTAGAACACTAGGTACTTGTTACGCTCAGTGCCCGGTGCCCTGCCAGTTGAATCCTGGCTGGAAAGTGAGCTCTGCTTTCCTTCAAAGTTTTGTCATTCCTGGGATCACAGGAGTATCCTACCCTTCTGCAAGGACTTTTGCTTTTCAGCGTTAGCCCTCTCCCCAGGCACATGCTGGGGACACTTTGAAAGCGACTGCGAAACCAGTGTTTATTCAGTTACATTCAGTGACAGCACCAGTGGAACACTTGCCAGCCTCACCCTGACCCCATGGCAGAGGGGGGGTGTTTGTATAAGTTTTGTTACCTTGAATGCCAGGTACCTTTGAGAAGGGTGTGCAGACTCTAGAAGCAGAAGCTGGATAGTGCCGCCCTGCTTTCCACACCTGATGCAGTCATCTTCTCATGGAGTTTCCGGCACTTCCTGGCAAGTGGCTCTATCAGGCCTCAGGCGTCAGTTCAGATGTTTCTTCTGTGTGCTTACAGGGTCCAAACTCTCGAGTCAGGGACTGGTTTTTATATTTTCATCAGAGTACATTGGCTGTGTTTTTAGTAGCTAACGGTGTGATGTAGGACCTCATACTCTCTGCTTCTGGGCATGTGCAGCTTTAGGAGGCTTTTTGGAACTTGCAGAAATGAGAAAGGGAGAAACCAAGGTGTTCACAAGAATAATTTTGTTGGCTTAAAGATAAGACATATCTTTTGAGTTCTAGGACTATAATCTGATGGGATTTATGCTTTTGGCATTTAGACCTTATATATTTCAGAAGAATCTGTTTTTGTTTAAAACTAGAGATGAATAAATGTAAAAAAATGATATTCCTTTTTGCAGAAATGCTTAATACATTTAAAAGCCAAATAAAACTTCCATTTTTGTCTTTAAATTTATTACTTGCCCACACTTGTTGCTTAAAATAGTAACATCTGAAGTCCAATAACTTTTCATTAATAGCTTTGTAAGACAGCAATCTGATAAGGTTACTTTTTTTACCTTAGATGGTAATTAATGCTGTCTGTTGTATCTTTTGAAATTACCCTCCTCCTCCTCCTCCTCCTCTTCTTCTTTTTTCTTCTCCTCTTCCATGTCAGGGTTTCTCTGTGTAGTCCTGGCTGTCCTGGAACTCACTCCAGACCAGGCTGGCACAGAGAGTTGCCTGCCTCTGCCTCTCAAGTGCTGGGATTAAATGTGTGCACCCCCACTGCCCAACTTTGAACTTCATTTTCCATTATACTCATTTGTCCAGTGCCCACACTCATGAGCCCATACCTATGCATACCCTGGTGCACAGTGGGGGTCAGAGTACAACTTTGGGAGTTGCTAATCTCAGGTCCCAGGGATCAAACTTATGTCAGCAAGACCCATAACCTCCTGAACTCTTGCCTGTCCTCTTTTATGTTTCAAATATAGTCATACTTCACTTTTGGCATATCATACCCCTTGTAATTATATAGTCATCTTGGGTGCCAGTGCATATGTTCATGTTAGGCAGTAGGACTTTAGGCATAGTCTTAGCATTTCACTGTGATTGTATTGAAGTATTCTCTTAGCATTTTTGAAAATTAACTTTAACTTACATAAAATTTGTAATATGGTTCTCAAGCTGAAAAGAATCCAAATGTTCAAATAAAACTGAAGTCTTTTTCAATATTATCTAACCACAGTTTTCTTTCCTTTCCCACAGATATGTTTTTCTAAGTTTGATAGCACTTTTTAAAAATCTACATACATACTTAAGAAAAATAGGTGATATATACTCACATAAATAATTAGTGTATAAAGTAACATTTGCCCTTTCTGAGTGATGTGCTTAGAAACGTTTGAGATCTACACATGACTGACAGTGTTGTAATTGTTACATTAAGCTGTAGGATTCATATAAATTACTTTGACCTGTTCTTTTTACTGGCATGTACTCATTGTATATAGAGCTGGATTTCATAAAGATGTTTTCTTTGCAGTATTTCATGTACTTGGCTTTATTTCCCCCCATAACTTCTCTTTTATCTTGCTTATATTACTTTCTTCCTTCTCCCAGTCTTCCTTCTAGTATATCATATATGTATATATTGTGATATATAAATGGTTTTATGTGTCTATATACAATCTAGGGTTCAGAAATGAACAGACACAATATTTGTCTTCCTGAGTCTAACTTACTTTTCTTGACACAATAGTCTCAAGCTGCATCTGTTTTCTTGTAAATGATATAATTTCATTAGTCTTTATGGCTGAATAAAACGCCGTTGTATATGTTGTATATGTGTAACTTTTTACATTTTTATGTGTATACAGTGTTTTTATCCATCCTACTCTTGATGAAAACATAGACTGATTTCATTACTTATCCATTGTGAATAGTGCCACAATAAACATAAACGTGACAGCTTCTCTCGCTTATTGACTTAGGGTTTAGCGGGGTCATATTTTCAGGTTCATATAGGGCTTCATACTGGTTTCCATAGCAGCAGTCTAACTGACATTCTTGTTAACTGTGTTCCCTTTCCTCTGAACTCAGCAGTTGTCTTCTCATTGTAATTTCAGTTTTGTATTCCTTGGTGGGTAAGGGTGTAGAATGTGCTTTCCTATGTTTATTGACCTTTGCTCTGCATCTTTTGAGAACTGTCTGGTCATTGCATTAGCTCATTTATTGATTGGGTTGCTAGATTTTATTTTGATAATTAGATTTTTTGAATTCTTTATATATTCTAAGTAGTAGTCTATTAGATATATGCTGACAAAGATTTTCTTCTATTTTATAATCTGTCATTCATTCAGCTGTTTCCTTTGATGTATAGAAGCTTTTGGATTTTATGGAATTCCATCAGTTTTTATCATTATTTTGAAGTTATCGGAGTTCTTTTCAGAAAGTCTATGCCTATGCCTATACTCTGAAGTGTTTTCCTCTAACAATTTTCAGGTCTTTGATCCATTTTGAGTTGATTCATTTGAGCTGTGCAGGATGACAGACAGAGGTCTAGGGTCATTCTTTGTGTTTCCCCAGCAGCATGTGCTCAGAGCCTTCATCAGAAGTCAGGTGGTTGTAGTTATACAGGTTCATCTCTGGGTCGTCCCATTGCACCACACACACTGCACTGCACTGCACCACACCACACTATGCTCCTTGTGTCTTCTTATGTCAGTGCCATACTGTTTTGTTGCTATAGCTTTGTAATATAACTTGAAATCAGCTCTTGTGATATTGCCAGCATTATTATTATTTTTTTAACCCAAGATTGCTTGCCTGTTGGGATCTTTTGTGTGTACATGTGAAGTTTAGCAAAGTTTTTTTTTTTTTTTTTTTTTTTTTTTTTTTTTTATTTATTTATGTGAAGGATATCATTGGAATTTTGATGAGAATTGCATTGACTTTGTATTGCTTCTGGTAGTACAGCCATTTTATTTTTTTCTTTACATTTACTGTATATATTTACTTGGGGTTTTTTTTTTTTTTCAGTTTCAGTTTTTTGTTGTTGGTTTGGTTTCTGTTGTTGTTGCTATTTTTTAGTATCCTTCAAATTTGAGGACTATTTTTACTGTACCTTTTTATATATTGTGTACCATTTGAATGTCATCCACAATCACCTTTAAAAGGTTTTCTTCTGCCAAAGAGATGGCTCAATGAGTGGGTCAAGGCCTGACAACATGGATTTGACTCCTGGCACCTACATAGTAGAAGGAGAAAACTGACCTTTACACATGCCCCATTATATAAGCACCATGAGCATGTGCACATTCATGCACACATATACATACATAAGTGTAATAACACATTTAAAATTTTACCTTGGATCAGGAGATCCTGGTGGAATACTTCATGTGTCTATGACCAAGAAAAATGGCTTTTTGTTTGTTTGTTTGTCTAGATTGTAGTCACATTGAACTTTACAGTCCATCATGCGAACAAATGCAGAGAAATACAGAACTAAATTATTCTGTTTGAAGCTGATTTGTCTGATTATGGTCTGAGTGGTAGATATGCCAATATTCACATTATAGATTCTTCTGAAGGAAAAGTAGGGTAGTGAATGTTTGTACATGTGGGTATCTCTTAGGGAAGTAGGAAGTAGGCCACAGTCGGGTGTTCCCAGAAATCGGGCAGAGGTGAGCATAGGTCATTTAATTTAGATAGTGTGAGTACAAAAGGAGATGCCTCTGTCTAAAACCAGCCCCTGAAATCCTGAGAAAGAGGATGTTATTTCACTGAGTTAAAAAAAAAAAAAAAAAAAAAAAGAGTGCAAGACACTGATAGAAGACAGCTTTGCGTATCAGATATGTATCATGGTCTACTCTACAAGTCCCTGGGCTGAGCAGTGGGAAGGAGCAAGAATAACTCGCTTTTATGTCTTTGTCAATACCATAGAGCAGACATCAAATGCCAAGCGTTCTCATAAGGAAATATGAAATTTCCACTCTGGTCAAGGTATGAGGGAGACGTTATCGTACTGTGAGATCCCATGTGGAAGAGTATTGTCTGAGAAATGTGCTCAGTGAAGAGAAGGTGTCCTGTTCACTGAAGAGATGGAGAGAACATTCTGATTGGCTGGGTGAAGTTGACAAAGCAGGATGAAGGATGGAGGGATCTGAGGTAGACAGGATACATTATGCATGAGTGTTTGAGGGTCCTAGATAAGCCTGGTAGAGGTATAGCTAGCCCAGCTGGGCTTCAGGATCCTCTCTGAGGGGCCCTCCCACTTTTTGATCATAGAGAACTTACCTAGGCTCAGCCCTTGACCATCTTTACTCACCTGCGCTTGCTTGGTAATCTTATCACTTTTATGACTTTGAGTATACATGAGTTGCTGGTGAGTTCTCGCTGTGAAGTCAAATTAAAGTGTACCAGGTGTGGCTTTCAGGGAGGCGGATGGGACACATGCAAGAGCAATAGCAGCATATTTGGAAAATGGAGTCTCAAGTTAAAAAAAAAAAAAAAAAAATGCCTGATTTCCTTTGAGGAGTTCTGAATCTCAGGAAAGAAAGAGTGGCACGGTGCAGAGTACCTTGATGTGGATTTCATTTATTAAAGGGTTTTATTGCCTTCCCGACCGTCAAGTGTCCTCTTGTGTCTTCTCTTGCACTCAGGTGATGATGCAGTTTCTTAGAGTAGATGAAGCTGATAGCCGGTCTCCCCGATGTTTGCAGGGTACCACCGTGGCCACCAGAAATGACTATTAATCTTTGCATGTGAGGCTAGTTCTCAAAATTGTGTTACTCAAATTTTTCTGGATTTACTTAGAATGTTTACAGTCTGATGGTCTCCAGATGACCAGTCTGCACTTGGCCTTCAAATTTTTAGGGCATTCGTTATCTACATGCCTATTATTTGAGAAGATGCAGAGTACAAAGGCGGCAAACAGCAGCCGCTGCCACAGAGAATCGCCAGTGAAAGACAATTGTAGATTGATTCCCCCTTTGATGTGAGAAGTGAACTCTGCCACCTGGTCAAACTGCAGTGACTTCAAAACAGAGCAGTTTCTTCATTAGATGGCGAGAGAGCCTACTTTTGGAACTGCTGTTCTAAGGTGTATGGTCATCTGTTCACAGAGCAATAGGGAGGCCTGGAGAGACAGAGAGACACATGAATCTTGTCTCAACACGAGCTGCAAATCAATAGCTGGCTGTCAAGAGAGCTTGGGGCCCTCCATAGAGCATTAAAATCATGATTAATTTATATGTAGCTGAACTCCTGACCAGAGCACTGATGTGCCAGGAATTGTACTTGGTCATTTCACAGTGTATGTAGCCCTTGGGAGAATATCATAAAAATTGAGGCAGCTTTGACTCTGTTAAATATGTCTGCCTCTTCGTTGCTTTAGACCCTTGAGATGGCCTGGAACACAGCCTCCGATAATGGGTGCATGTGCCCAGTCCCTGGAAAAGAGGTCTAGCATTTTCCGCTAGCACACTGCCAATGGAATGACTTAGGGCCTGCCTGCTGGCTCCCTTTTATTACCATAACTTGTCTCCTTTCCGATTTCCAGTATGCTTCCCTTCCTTGCAGAGCTCCTCCGGACTCAGGGTTTCTAAGGCCCTTTAACTTTGACTTGGGGTTGCCAAACATAGCCTACTCTTGTGTTCCTTCCAGCTTCCAGATGTAACTTACCAGGTTTCTGGAGGAAGAGGGTTATATAGGCTACTCTACTTTCTCCTACTATACAGGGCCCATAAACACGGTGTCCTTGCTAGGTGCCTGACTAGCTCAGGTCTAACCAGCTTCAGCCTCTACTCTGATATGTTATGATATGAAGTGTGATCCCTAACCTCTTCAGACAGTGCTTTTCTCTTTTTCTCTCCCTTCCACTCTTCTTACGCTGGATAGCTTTATGCCGACTTGACACAGGCTAGAGTTATCTGAAAGGAGGGAACCTCAATTTAGAAAAATGCCTCCGTAAGATCCAGCTATAAGACATTTTCTTAGTGATCAATGCTGATAGGGCCCTGCTCACTGTGGGTGGTGCCACCCCAGGCTGGTGGTCCTGGGTTTTATAGGAAAACAGGCTAAGCAAGCCATGGGGGCAAGCCAGTAAGCAGCACCTCTCCATGGGCTCTGCATCAGCACCTGCCTCCAGGATCCTGCCCTTTTTAAAGTTCCTGCCCTTATTTTAGTTCTTGACCCAACTTTCCTCACTGATGAGCTACAACGTGGAAAACATTTTCCTCCCAAAGTTGCCTTGGCCATGGTATTTCATTGCGGCAATAGAAATCGTAAGTAAGACACTCCCCTCTCCTCTGTTCTCTCACCTCTCCTCCCCTGACCTCTGCTCCTTTTTTCTCTGCGTAGAAGCTGTGGTTGTAGACTAACTTTTCTTACAGAGGTCCATAGGAGTATCGTTGCAGCTATGGGCTGTATCAGTGTAGCATAATACAAATCTCTCTCTTTTTCTGTGTGTGTGTGTGTGTAAGTGCTTAAGTAATAAAGTTACTACATGCACTTCAAAGTTGTAATGTCTGGGGAAAATGCTAGTATTTCATGACAAGGTATATTTGTCTGCTACTTCAGTGTAGTGGGCGGGACAGATAAAACAATCCTGAAAAGGGATTCAGAGAATAGTTTAGACTATGAAAGGCCTAAGCAATGTCTTCAGAAGAATATAGAAGAAAGGGTAAACGACTGACACAGAAATCATATGCAGTGGAAAAGATTAGGAGAATACTATTCATAGGATGTCAGTAGATCAAACAGGACAGAGAAGCTTTCAATTAAGCCAATACCAGTATAAAGTATGTCAGGAAAGTTCCTACACAGGAAGAGGAAGAAGGGAGACAACATTTTGTGTCTGCTCCTCAGGTCTCTGTATAGTGAGCTGCTTCACTCCTGAGGACACCACTGTGTGCTTTGTGCACCCCCGATAGAAGGCATCAGCTTTTAACACCCACTCTTTTCTGATAGACATTTTTTTGTTGTTGTTCAAGTTAAATTTATTGCAGACTCAAGAAAGGAGCCTCAGTGCCAGTGTTCTGAATAACGCATTGTCTTGCATTCTACCATTCCAAGCCACCTGCTACTTTACAAGAAGAATAAACACATATGAAAGATCAGCTAAGACGCTGCCACCACCTTTACAAGCAGGTGTCCTTTCTTGTCTAAGAGAGGCATCTCACACCACCTCTCTCATTCCCTCCTGACTCAGCCTTTTGCTATGTGTCAGGACATCATTGCCAAGTATGTGGAATCCAGCCTGATCATCCTTCTTATCTCTGGTCCTCGCAGCCCTGTCTGTCACCACTCTTTCTCAACACAGCCTCATAAGCCTTGCTCGGTTTGGACCCGACTCAAGTCTTTGTTGCTGCCTCCTTTTAACTTACTGTCTTCATTTCTTCTAGTTGCGAATGAGCACTTCTCTTTCTCCTGGCTTCCCTTTTACAAGGCAATGCTGTTACTATTGGCATCTTTAAACAGTTCTATTTGGATGCATTGCTTGCTTTATTTCTCTTCTTGGAAGGAAGATACTAAAAGATTTTGGGTTTTGTTATTGAAAGAGATCCTTTCATTTAAAAGTTAAGATGTATTTATTATAGGAAAGTCAAGAACTACTAGTAGACAAAAGGAAAATTGAACTTAATTGAAATATCTCCTCATTCAATCACTGTTGACAATTTGGCTTGTAAGTTCTCTGGTCTTTAAGAAATGGTGTGTGTCTTAGTCAGGATTCTAATCCTGCACAAACATCATGACCAAGAAGCAAGTTGGAGAGGAAAGGGTTTATTCAGCTTACATTTCCACACTGTTCATCACCAAAGGAAGTCAGGACTGGAACTTAAGCAGGTCAGGAAGCAGGAGCTGATGCAGAGGCCATGGAGGGATGTTCCTTACTGGTTTGCTTCCCCTGGCTTGCTCAGCCTGCTCTCTTATAGAACCCAGAACTATCAACTCAGGGATCGCACAATGGGCCCTCCCACCCTTGATCGCTAATTGAGAAAATGTCTCACAGCTGGATCTCATGGAGGCACTTCCCCAACTGAAGCTCCTTTTCTCTGTGATAATCCCAGCCTGTGTCAAGTTGACACACAAAACCAGCCAGTACAGTGTGTATGTATAGAGGGTTTGGAGAGATAGCTCAGTGGTTAGAGCACATCCTTCTCTTGTAGAGGATGTGCTAGTTCTGTTCTGTTCTAGTAGCCACAGTGAACTCGGCAAAACTACCTGTGTTCTAGCTCCTGGAGATCTGGAACCCTCTTCTGTCCTCTGTGAACGCCTGTGCTCATGCACTACACTACACCCTTACAAAGAAACATACTTAAATGTTGAAGAAATCATTAGAAGATTTTTAAAAATGTGTACATATTTTCTTTTAAGCATAAATTCAATGATGTAGAAGTAGCTTTGTCCTTTGTCATTTTTCCTTTAACAATGCCTGTGTCTGTGAACTTGATGCTGTCTAATCTGTTTTTGTTGTTTGTTTGTTTGTTTCATCTAACACTATCCTAAATGCCTTTGGCTATTACCACACTTTCTTCTATATTTTCTTAGAGCCCATATGCTATTTTATTAAGTAAGTGGAAATTTAGTTCCTTAACTAATTTTCTATTATTTGTCATTAGTTTCTAATTAATCATTCGAAAATTTCATATTAATTTCTCTAAAATAATTTTTAAATATTTATTTTAAAATTTTTCTGTGTATGAATCTTTTACCTACATGTATGCATGTGCACCATGTACATGCCTGGTGCCTGTGGAGTCAGAACAGGGCTATGGGTCTCCCAGAACTGGAGTTTCAGACGGTTGGAACTACTGCATCGGTGCTAGGAACTGAATTCTGTAAAAGCAGTATATGCTCCTAACTGCTGAGCTCTCTCTTCAGCCCCTAAGATTTTTTTTTTAAAGGAGAAGCAATACAAATCCATTTTCTTTTCAGCAAAGTTGACGTACAGTTCAGACTGGCAGCTGCTGTGTCTTCATTTCCAGTTCCAACTATTCAACTGCTAATTGCTATTCCTCTTCTGGTCCTCATTATTTTATTAAATAATCTACTTTTTGAAACTATACTTTTTTGTTAAATAACATTATAAAATTTGCCTTTTGTACTGTTACATCCTTTCTAGTTTCCACACGTCAGCAAACCTCATATTCTGTTTTAATTACTGATGTATACACAAGAGACACATCTTACACTTACTTGGGAGAGGAAAATGAACAAATTTGGGCTTACACTCAGAAGCATAGAGGATGATGTAGGTGAGAGAGAACAATAAATAAAGGAGAGGGATTTGTTTAGTGGGAGAAATGTTGGGACTAATAAAGTAGTTCAGTCAGGAGGCAGTGCTGACAGCTCAGCTCTTGATGCAGTTGACTCCGGGAATCTAATGACTTGTGGGTTCTGGGGCACTGAGGGGGAGGACCTGGGCAGGAGTAGCTGCCAGTCATGACTCCAACCTCAGTAAAGACATTTGAGGGGCCCAGGACACAAGTCAGTTGGTAAAAAACATGAGGACCTGTGTTAGAACCCACTTTAAAGAGCTGGGATGGTGGCATGCACTTGAATCCCAGCTGGGGAGGCGGAGATGAGATCTCTGCATCTTGGGGGCTAGTGAGCCTAGCCTAACCCATAAGCTTCAAGACACTCGAGACTTTGTCTCCAAACCAAGGTGGTTACCTCCAGATGAACAAAAGCTCTGTTTGCCCTCTGACTCTACACATACTCTCAAAAACATGCACCCACAAATAACATACACACATGAAGGAGTTTCAGAGGTCAATGTGCTGCAGTGGCTGAGAGATCAGTGTGTGGGATGGGCAGGCACACTTTTTCTATGTCTTACTTTTAACTTGTAAACTAGGGATAATAATATTTACCTTGAAGGGTTGTAGGTTTAAGATGCATGAATAGAACTGTTCCTGGTACATAATAAACATTTGACATGTTGGTGATAACCAAGAACTCCGAATCAGGAGTTGGCTAGACATAGCTAGTGAGAGTGGGTGAGAGAGCTGGCTGCAAAGGAGGAATGCACGCTCATCTCCTCCATCACAGGGAGTACGGAAGTTAATTCCTGCTCATTTAATTATCTGATTGCATTTTCAGCCTCAGATCTATCTGTATCTTACGTTCATTTGGGAATCTTTACCCTGTGTATGACTGTAAAAGCCTCAATCCCCTTCTTGTGTTATCCAACCTTCTGTCATTGGAACAGATCTGATACCTGCCTGCTTGACAATGCATGCTTGCTATTGAGGGCCAAGAACGTCAGGGAGGATGATGGAATTGAGCTTAACACCAGAAGATCAGACAGGGGACTGGTCTTTTAAACAAAGGAATCAGGAGGTCACTGGCACATTACTTAATATATTTTAAACTGCAAATATGTAAGGTCTGTGGCTTACTGGCTCTTTCTTTCCTGTCTTTCTTCCATGTTTGTCTTGGTTCTTTCCTTCTCTCCAAATAGCATCCTCTCTACTTACTCACTGTTCACCAGGGCAGTGGTACTGCCTCCATCTTGACCTTATGTGTCTGATCTTCAGTATGCAGGTCTCTGATACCTTGAAAGAGAGACATCCCCCATGTCTTATAGCTTATCTAACTGGATGTCTCAGTCAATGAAGTGGAACTGGAGAGAACTCCTGGAGTCTAAATCGATGGCATCATTTCTGAATCCTGTCACTGTGCCATTGTCACAGATGCCATGTTGTCTTTTCATGGAAAGAAAACTCTGCCTCATTTATCTTGAGGAGTTGCCATGGACTGGGGTCCCTTGTTCCGCGGGACGATGGGTTCTGGCCAGGTGTGCATGGGATTCGGCTTTGACAAACAGACTAGACACGAGTGGTGTAAGGTCTGAGTGTATTTCTTAAAAAATGACATGAGGCTTTTATAATCATTGCAAAAGAGAAATGAAAAATCTGGCAGCTCAGTAGTCGAGGTACATCTGAGGCCATCTAAAACACACTGGATCTAAAACATCAGCCATCTCCTCTGGACTGGTGCAGCACCCCAGGGCTCCGAGTATGTTCGGGCTACATGGTCCTGGCCAGAGTCCCAGGGGGCTGCGCCAGCCAGGAGGGTAGAGGCTTGAATCTCGAGTCCTCAATGCTGAATGCTCGAATCTTCAATTTTGAATGCGCGAATCTTGAATGCTCAATCTCTTGAATCTCGATTGGTGCTGCAACCCCGGGCCCAAGCACTCTGGGCCCGAGGGGGGGTTATGGACTGCATGAATCTTAAGTCCTAGTCCACCAAAGTTGGTTCTAATCCGAGTGCTAGCGAGTACAAATGCTGAATGCAGACTGCCTGCTGCTGAATGCTCAATGCTGTAGACTGTCTCTCACACACACTCTCTCAGATTAAGGTCCTGCCCATCCTAGGTAAAACGCCCACTATGTTAATCTTTTGGCGGAAGTAGAGATCTTGCTAATTCTTAGGAGTGGTTCAGCTGTAGTACTGAGAATGAGGATTTTACTTGACCTTGTCCTGGGATAAGTCTCTCATTCTGTGAGCTTCAGTGCCCTACCCACAATGCTGGAGGCACTTAGTTAGAATGGCTTAACATTCCAAGTCAGGGTTTGACTAGGACGTTGGAACATTGGTGAAGGTCAGAGAGCAATGTCCCAATTTTCTTTTTCTAGCTGTTAAGAAATGATATCTTGGTGGGCCACTAGCACACAAGTACAAGGACATATGTGGGCTACCTCTGAGTTTGGGGTGCCAGGCGACAATGCGGAGGCAGGAGAATGACTTTCCTTGAAGTGTACTCCTCAAATACCACCGTCACGCAAAGTGTGCATGTCAAGGAGTGACATCGGTTGTGGAAGACTGGAAGGATTCAGGAATGACTGTGTCCTATAGTATAATTTGTGCTTTGCAGCCCCATTCTACCTACGCTCTTGGAAAGGGCACTTTGAGAGAGGAGAATTGGCTACTGGAGATGAGTAACCAGCATATTTTCTGCAAATTTAGTAGACTCTGGCAAGCTTAATGAGCTTAGCTCAAACAGGTATCTGGTATAAAATGCTTTGTGAAATGACAAGAAATTTTAGGTTATAAATATGTAGTACAGTTTTTAACTGACTATACAGTTCTGAATCTTCCTGATTAGTCAGTTTACGTGGGTCTCCCTATTCTGTTTTCCCTGGGTTGTGAGAAATAGAAGGAACACAAATACCCATCTTATCCAGAAAGAGCCTTATATCACAGAGGGGGTAAGAATATGGCTTTGCTTGCACCCCAGAAAAAGGTGGTCTAAGGAGCCAAGTACTGATGCTCTTGATCTTGGCTTTGCACAGAGAGGGCCACGGACAGGTTCAGTGTTAAGGGCCTTTCTTAGAGAAGTTGGCTGATAATCCTGTCACGGGGCAGAAAATACTGACTATGGTCTCTGGATTGCTTGTCAGCTCTCTGTAATGTGAAGATGCTTAGTGTAATTGTACTGACTTCAGAAGTGAACTCAATGGGGAAGCTTATCTGTTCTTCCCCATGGCATTCGGCTTTGAACCTTGCACTTGGCATAGTGCCAATGTCCAGATTGCTATTAGAAAATCCCACAAACTAGGTGGATTATAAAAATAGAAGTTTATTCCTTACAATTCCGAAGGCCAAGAAGTCCGGTTCAAGGCAGAGTTGGTATTTGGTGAAGGAGTACTTTCTGACTCAGAGTTTCTTCTTGTTGCACATTGACGTGGTGCTAGGGGCAAACCCTTTGGCTTGTTTTTAAAGACACTAGTCCAAGTCCTGAGGGCTCTAACTATATTACCTTATTACTGCCTAGGAGACTTTGTGAGCTGATACCCTCAGCTTCGAGGATAGGGTTTCAATGTGTGAATTTAAGAGAGACCCCAAGAAGGAAATTGGCATGAATTTACATCTGAATTCTTGCTTTGATTTATTCACCCTTTTGGAGATTTGGCAAACTCTGTTTGAGGAGAGAACTAGACAATTTCATATCCAAGGAAGTGTTCTCTGTTAAATTTAGCAAATTGTTAATTTATCATTCAGATGTGTAAAATATAAAGGTCACAAAGATCAAAGTAAAATAAATTAAGTGCTGATTACAAATATAACAAATATATAACCTACCACTGTGAAATTATACATGTCACATAGTGAGTTTTCTACATTCTCTGTCTTAAGACACAGACATACTTTACAGTCTTCAATAGGTCAGAAGTTCAGTCTTTCACATTCTGATGCTTTATTTGAGTTAACTTTTATTCACTTAAAATGGTTAGAGCTATTGATGTGTTTGATTGTGTAGCACCTACTTGGCCAGATCTGAATAGTTTTGTGAACTGGTTAGATTGTGCAGAGTCAAGAACCTCACAGATATTCTTCAGGAACTGAATTCAGTTCTTAATGTTTCATGAATATACTTCCAAAATTCTACTTACTATTGTAAGTAAGTTTAATTAAGCAAGAAGGTTCACATGCGGTTCCTCTGGCCATCTGCCTGTTTCCATTTGTACCCAGCTGGGGCTTTGGTAGGAAGTGTATACTTAAGAAATGATAAAGGAGGCTCCCATTCTTGTATCTTGCCAGGAGGCTCGAAACTGGACTGGGAAGCAATTTGTTCAGCATCTAGTGAGTGTGAAAGTTCAGTTTAGGAAAAGAAGGAATAAGAAGCCACCCACAGGGCTAAATCCTATTCTCCAAGCATAGTACCAGCAATAAAGCTGATAAAGTGGGTACTGGTAAAGTGTGATTTTCATAGTAAAAATAAGATTAAAATAAAAATAAAAATTAGAAAGAAAAATTAAAAAGAAAGCTGAGCAATTTTAGTTTCTTTGATTGTAGATGGAAAATTAGAACTCATGTGTCAGTAGCTAGTATGTTATTTTTCTTTTCTATACAGGGAAACAAGGGATGTGCTTAAAGACATGGAATAAACATGACTATTCTTTAGATTCTCTTAGTAAAAGCTTGCAAACTTCAGAAAGCATGTAACATTTTTAAATCTGCGTAGAATAATTATGATTTTTTAAAAAAAAGCCTTGCATCATCTCATCATTTCAGCTTAAGTATACTGACAAGATTGCTGTTTTGAATTTTGAATATCTATTTGAAAAGGAATTTCTCAAAGCATTTTGTATGCATTCTTCTTTCTCTCCCCTCAACCCTCCTCACACTAGGCCTTCCTCCCTTTCCTCTGTCCTGCATGATGCTCCTGCACTCTTCTTTCCTGGCTCTCCCTGGCTTCCAGCACTCAGTCCGAGTGGCATTGTGGATCACTCTGACCTTGTTCATCTCTCCGCACTCCTCCCAAGCCGTCTGATCTGCTCATGACCTTGTGCCTCCAGACAGCTGCCATGCACCTCAGGTGCTACTTAATGTGGACATGCCCTCAGGTAGACAAAATGATTCCTCTGGCATCCTGTCCATGGTGTTAGTAGCCGATGCAGGGCAGAGGGAGGACAGGCCCTGTGACCTTGGCTGCCAGCCACAAGGGACTGCTTGGTCATAACTCACTAGAGTGAACTTTCAGCATCCCTGAATGTGCTCCAGTTCAGTTTCCTTAATCATAATTCAAGAGCACTTCCTGGAAGTTTTTGTTTTTTGTTTTGTTTTTTTTCCCCACTGCATTTGTCTGGGGACACCACTGACTTGTTATACACGACTTGGTGAAAGGACTATTTTGGCATTCCTTGCATTAGTATTACAGAAAAGTGATACGTTCTTGTTCAGCTTCTTCCCGCTCCCTAGGGTGACTGCTTTAGCCATTCTTTTCTCCCCTCGATTGGATGAAGAAGTACTCTTCCACTCAGAAGTAGCCAGCTGTCATCTCCGTGGGCTTCTAAGCAGAGTATTTAGTTTTCCTCCACAGAAAAATTTCAGATGTAAACTCCAGTTGGATAGAGAAGCCAGCAGTGTGGCAAGGCCTGCTGGTTACCTCACCTGCAGGGATTGTGGCGCCGTGCCTGCCTGCACATCCATCCACCAGGACTTTGTCAGGCAGGAAATCCTGTCAAGTTCCTGCCCAGGCTTACCAAATGGAGCTCTGAAGGATTTCATTCTCTGGCCAGTCTCCCGGCTTATTAAAACATGTACGGAAGCCTTTTTTACCCATGAGTTCTTGCTGACAGCTTGACCTCGGGTCAGGATGGTGGATGAAGATAAGAAAGAACGTTCCATGATAGGCAAGGTCCAAAAAAAAAAAAAAAAAAAAAAACACATGGAAACTTTGGTACAGACCTGGCATGAGAAGGAGTCTTAGTGATGAGAGCCTAGCCCTAGAAATGGGGTGCCTGTCATAGAGAGCAGGGGTCACTATAAAAAATTAAAAAGTGAAGCTTTGCAGTTGGGCAGGTATAGACTGGATCCTGGCATTCATCCTTGTAGCTGTGTTGTTTTGGATCCCAAGCCTCAGTTGACACCATCTGTGAACACTATTAAGTTTCCAGAATTTTTATGAGAATCCAATGGGAAAATATATGAAGTGCTGAACACAGTTCCTAGCATGAAATAAGTGATAAATGATTATTGATTTTACTATTGATTTGGGATTCACTCTGCTCTAATGCTCTCTAAATCATTATCAAAGCAAATTAAAGACAATGGTGTGACTGAGTTCCTACAACAGTACTATGGAGAGAGAACTATGTTCCATTGGCCTTAATGATAGGGTATGTGTCACTCTCCTGTCTTGCAATGATGGCATGAGATACTTTTAAGGTGTCATCTTCTAGACCCCCAATGTCTGACTACTCTTCTAAAAGTGGACAAGGGTTCTTTCCCATCTGCTCTTTCACATTTGCTCCTTGCCCAGTTGATACACAAAGAGATTTCTCTTACCCACCTCAAATCTTTCCATGGCGTATTGTCCTGAGTTGAAAATCTAGGACCCTAAGAAGAACCCAATGACAAAATGACAAGAGTAACTTTCAAATACTGGTTTTAATGGAATCTTCTTGATTAAAGACATTATGAATCGGACTCTTAGTGGGAGCTGTCTTCATAAAAAAATTACTTTTTATCTTAACGAATTAAATTAGTAATTGTCAGGCATAGTGGCCCAGGCCTTTAATCTCAGCACTTGGGAGGCAGAGGCAGGTGGATTCAGGACAATCTTAGCTACACAGTGAGAGCCTACAAGCAAGCAAACAAACAAAAAACCCAACCAACCAATCAACCAACCAAAAAAAATAATAATAATAATAAAATAAAAACCCCAAACAACCAAACAACCTCACAGAATGTTAGTAATTATGCTGCCTTCATCCTAGGTTGCTAATGACATCTGTGGTGATTATTTGTTTCAGTAGGATTTCTTTATACTTGGAGCTCAGTGATTATATAGGGGATTTTAGAAAAGTAAACTTGAAAAATATCTCTGGTTTCAAAGTACTCCAATGGTGATTAATAGGATACCCAAACACAAATTTTTATGTTACACTATGAAATTTTTGTGGGAAATTGTCATAAAAATATGATTTCAAGAAGAGAGGAGAACAATATGAACTGTCCACCTGCTAAGGAAATTGGTTTGTTTTACACGGATGATAGTGGATATCAAATAATTACAATTTTATGTTACTTTGGGTGAATTTTAAAAATTTGAGGCTGTGATAGTTATCAGACATGTTCTTTTAGGTTTTTAAGCTTATAGTAGAAAAGATTAGGTGTCAGTTTAATAAAGAGGCTCGAGAAACAGTTCTTAATGTTTTAGGGAAGGAAGACAGCTAAGGGTTCAAAGACGGTCCTGTTTCATTGCTATGGATTTCTCACCTGAAAGGAACAGCTCTGTCATGCCCAGGGTGTGACTGCCTCTCTTCATGACAACCTTCTGCTAAGTGAACCTTTGGCTGGAAGTCAAGGACGTGTTAGGTGTGCCAGAAGGAAAGCAGGCCCCTGCTTCTTGGAGTTCCTGAGCTGCCTTCATTCTTGGGTTTAGAAGCTGGATGGCGATGGGAGCTCCAGCAGTCATATAAGTGTGTAGTGGAGATGAGCATTCCAGCCACTCCATGATGATGACACCACAGCTTTATGTCAAGGACAGTGTCTCTGAGATGCTGCTGCTTCCAAAGCCCAGGGAGATTGATGTGCTTGCTTGTCAGTTAAATTTGCTGGGACCACAGCTGCTCAACAAGGCGGTAGGAAGAGCTCTCCGAGGAACCCTGACAGCCCCATGGTTATTCGATAAAATGACTTCTTTGTGTAAAGTTAGACAGTTAGCTCTCAGAGCCGTCAATCATTTTCTTTGATTTCTGATTTCTTCTTTATGATTTGGATGTAATTTGATATTCTGGAGAAAGCCAGAACTAAAGACTGAAACACAATTTTGAACTGATGCCCCTGTGTTGAGGTTTCTTCTTCTTTTTCTTTTTTTTGCATTGAACTAGGCTAATTCTACATCTTACATGGTTTCTTTTAATTCATTTTTAAAGAGCAAGCTTTATGTAGAGAGCAAGCAGGTAAGTTCAGCGAGATAAACTCTGCTTTGTCTTTTCTTCTAGGTAAAAAGAAATGGGCTGTCTCAGATAGTGAGCCAGGAGGAAAGAAAGAGACAAGAGGTACGTACGGTCAGTGATGCAGGGCTGCATGCATGTTGTCTTTTGTTTTGTTTTGTTTTGTTTTGTTTTGTTTTGTTTTTTGTCTTCACCTACTATATGTGCTTGTCCAATGTTTGGAAGCACACTGTTCTATGAACACAGCAAGTTTTATCTTTGAATAAAGCTTCACATGGCTTAGCTCCCAGAATAGAAAAAAACTTATAAATGTCTTTATAGCATTGGCATTGAAACAACAAAGGGCATCAAAGAAATATGTTGAAATACAGACATTAGATCCTGGGGCTGAAAGAGCAAAATCAGAATCCAGTGATTGTATTAGTCCCTACACAACACACCCTGATCATGCCGTGAACACTGCTTGGGGAAAACTGGGGAAAGGATACATGGGTTTATGGAATATCCTTGCAAATTTTCTGTAAATTAACATGTAACCCCCAAAGGAAGTTTACTTAAAAAAATAAATAAATAAAAGGCAGGACAATAGGACTTTGTAACTTGAATTTTAAATCCATACAACTTAAAATATTTGCTTTTTTTGCTTTGTTTGCTTTTTGGGACAGGGTCTTTCTGTGGAGCCCTGGCTTTTCTAAAACTCACTATGTAGACCAGGCTAGCTTCACACTCACAGACATCCTCCTCCTGAGTGCTACGGTCACACGAATGCACTGCCTCCGCTTGGCTTTGCTCAGTCTTCTAACACTCTAAAGGTGTTACTTTTCCTCATTTTATGCATCTTAGTATGTATGCATACATGTGCCTTGACATATCGGTAAATTAAATTGGCACAGATACATCAGTATCCTTGTCTTACTCAAATGGCATGGAATAAAGGAGCAGTGTGGCTTCATAATAATAACATTTTTCACTTTAAAAAGTTTGAATATAGCATAGCATTTGAGGGGACCCAGAGGGGAAATTAAAAGATGCAGCACATCTCATGTTTCCCACAGTATTCAAAGACAATAAAACATGAGAGAAGTCTTGGGTTTTCCTTAATTAAATTCTTTTCTTCCGCAGAGAGAAGTTGAATTGCATGTTGCTGTGTGTTCTCCAATCTACATTTTAAAATCATGAATTACATGTGCATACATATACATTAAATATTAGACCACTCATTTTTCACACTCAGTATATTTGGGGGTTTGTCTGTGATGGTCATTTTTGTTTTGTTTTGTCTTGTTTTTGTTTTTTGTTTTTTGTTTGACACATATTTACTCTGTGTAGCTCTGGCTGTCCTGGAATTTACTCTGTAGATTAGGTGGCCTCGAACTCACAGAAATCCACCTGCCTTTGCTTCCCAAGTGCTGAGATTAAAGGCATGCCCCACTATGCCTGGCCTGTGGCAGTCATTTTTTTAAGTCTCTGTGTGATGCTCTATCTTTTCTGATTCCTTATATCAGATTCACTAAGCAGTGGCATAGGGCTTTTTTCTTTTTAATATTATGGAATAAATGATACTTCTCTTTCCTTATTTATATATTCAAGAATTTCTCCAAAGTTTGAAATCTAATGAAAAAAAAAAACTTTTAAATCTTAAGCATTTGAATTTTATCTGTTTCTATTGAATTTTAAATGTTGATGGGCCGCTTCAGTCTTATACTCGTACCTCCTGTCTCTTCCTCAGGCTAACCCTTGCTTGCTCTGCAGTAGTCAGTGCCTCTTTGGTTACAAAGTCAAGCATTATCACCCTAAAATCTCCCACAGAGGAGTGAGCACTTGCTTTTGCGTGTGAGCTCTGCTGTGTCGTTCAATACATCTTTTGTCTGTCTTTATATTTTGGGTGCGAGTGTTGAAAATATTTGAAGTCATTCCAAGGCCCCAAATACATTAAGCATCTATTACCATTATTTTTGTTCAGGAATGGAGAATTTTCTTTAGTTTTTTTTCTTTTTCCATTTATTTATTTACTTTCTACTTCTTAGGAACAGTGTTGTTGATTGTATAGACAAGGTACAGGCTAACTCAGTATTTTTTACTCTTTAAAATGAAATTTTAAATAGTTTTTTAAAAAAATAATTTTCTAAAAAATAAAAATAATTAAAAAAATAAAAATTTTAAAATAAAATTTTTTTAAAGTAATGTCAGCTATTTCCTTAACTGAGACTAGACCAGCATTTTAAGGTCAAGGCCTCCAAAACCTTACAGATATTAAAAAGGGGCAGCGAATGCTGAGGCTAGCTCTGCTAACTTGATGTATGAGATATGTTCCGGTCTCCAGCAGCTGGGAATCCACCTGCCCGTGTGTGTCCTTCTCCCACCCACCCTGGGGCAGGGGCTTGAAGGAAACAAGACCTAGAGGTCAAGGTACCCAGGCTTGTAAGAATGTTTACACACACACTCCACCCCACACACAGTGAAATTCCTCAAGCATTCCCATTAGTAGAGAATCTAAGTCTGACTTTGTTGAAGAGGTAGATGAATTCTTTACACAGGGCGTTGGTGTTTCTGTCGATGTAGCCTGGCATTTCATCATCCATAGCTATCAGAAACCGGTGTCTGTCACCAAGAGTCTGCCGAGGGTGCCTTGTTCCTCCTCAAGGGCTGGTCTGTTGAACAGATGGAATGAGTTGTATGAGTTATATAAAAGAATTCCTGTGGCTGCTGAAGAACCTTCTAAGGGTAGGTGCGGGCATGCCACACAGTATTTAGCTGCTGTCTGCAAATTAGTCCTATTAAGACACACAGAGAGAAAAAGCAGGAGAGGGGAGCGAGGGGACAGTTGTGAAAAGATGATCGTAAATTCTCATGCTCCCTACAGCAGTGGCTTTGAAAGCAGGGCTGGAGGAGATGACCCCAAAGGTTAATTAGTGTCACAGTGAGATTTTTATGACATGCCCTATTTCCTTCCATAGATTGTACCCTGTGGCAAAGGCATGACCTCAGGTCTTAGTGGAAAGTCATCCTGGCTCTTTCACTTCTTACATGCAGGTGGTTACAGTCCTCAGTTTGGGTACACGTCATGCCTTCTCTGGGGACGGTAGTTTGGTGATGTAGTTCCCATGCCGTTCCTATAGACAACAGTGGAACCTGTGTTTAATTCTTCAGTTGAAATGATTCACACTGTACTTTTTCTTTCTTTCTTTCTTTTTTTTTTTTTTAAATTTTGCTTTCCCAGGCAATCTTTGAAGTCATATCGTCAGAGCATTCCTACTTACTCAGCTTGGAGATCTTGATAAGGATGTTTAAAGACTCTAAGGAACTGGCTGATACAATGACGAAGACAGAGAGGCATCACCTCTTCTCCAACATTACCGATGTCTGGGAAGCCAGCAAAAAGTAAGGGCTCCTCAGTGTCCCTGTGTCCGGTCTGGGGCAGCACTTACCAGGCCACATGTGTTCTCTGCCAGTCGGGGAGTCTCTGGACCACCCCACTGGCTGGAGTCCTTCTATCTTGAAGTCATTTTTCAGATGCGTTTGGAGTGGCCCACTTCGATGTTTAGCATCTGCACTTGCTTCTTGTCTCAGCAGGGAGCTACCTCAGGTCATTTCTCTGCATCTGCTTCTCCCTTCTCTTCTGTGTACAGGAGTCCGGCAGGAGCCTGTTGTGGGCTAGGCTATAATCCTTGTCTATTTTAGTAAAAAAGAGAGGCTTGTTCTATGGATGCAAACTCTAATGGTGTTTTTAATTGTTTTCACTTTGCATACATTCAAAACCTTAACATTTTTTCCCCAGATTTGCTTTTTTTTTCACTTTTATATTTTCAGGTATACACAGATGAAATTTTACTGACAATTGTCCCAGTGTTTAGTGAGGACAAAACATTTCCTTATGTAACTACACTTTTCTTTATAATTTTATTCTGTTTGATTTTTTTATATGTGTATAGGTGTGTGTGTAGTAGGTTCATTTACTTGAAAACAAAGGTGCCACAAAAACTTTTATGGTAAGGATTCCCTTTATGTACTGCTCGCTGGCCACCTGAAAAGCACCTAGAGCAAACATCCCTCCCTCCTTATGTGTGCATCCTACAAAATAGATTATGATTTATATAAGAAAAGAAACCTTTTCTCATTTTTGATTTAAATGGTAACATTCTGTGGGAAACGATTCTTCTCCATCCCCCCTTCACCGAAGTTTTACAAGCCATTATGTGTCTGTATTTAAAAGTTTCTCCCTTTAAAAAAAAATACTTTTTCATTGCAAAGTATTTATCAAAGTCACCAGATCATAAGTTCTACAGCAGTTCTCGGGGTGCAGAACATGGGGGTGCTGGTCCCTCTCAGATCTGTCAGTTCAGTAAGGACTGTGGAATGCTTTGTCTCTAATCCAGTGGGCTTTGTTCATGGAGTGAGGAGTACCTCTCTAAGGGAAAGGCACATGAGCCTACCCGTGGACATAGTGATAACCTTGCTCTGTTGTTGATGTCCAAGTTTTTCTAGTTTTAGTCTTAGTAATCTCTGGCCTTCTTGCTATGTAGTATTTCAAGATCAGTTTTATAATTCTGGCTCTGGATCTAGAGTCAGTTGTTTTTCTGAAGAGTCTTAGTATCATTTGATATTTTGAAAGAATTCAGGAACTGAATTGCTGGGTGGTTTTTTTGACCTTCAGTAGATAACCAAAAACCAAAAAGTCTAAATTCACACTTCTAGAACAAGATGTGAGCTCAAAAAAAAAAAAAAAAAAAAAAAAAAAAAAAAAGTCTATAGGTATTCCAAGCCCATTAAAATACATGTACTAATTATACAGTTTTTAATTCATGAGTTTAAGCTCTGTAAAGCTTACACTGTTTTACCAAACCAAGAAGCCCACCTTCTATCACTGTCTCAAACACCCTGCTCCCTCCTTGTATACTCAAAATTACTGGGTTTTATTCCATTTATTTTGGGATAGGGATGCAGTGTGGGTCAGAGGATAACCTACAGGAGTAAGTTTTCTTTCTGGGAATAGAACTCATGTTGTCAAGGTTGGTGGCAAGTGCCCTTAGCTGTTGAGCCATCTCATTACCATCCTCTCAAAAGTTACTGTTTATCTTTGTCTTTAATATATGAGTATGTACATATGTATACAGATATATATTGTATTGCTTCCCTTAGATACTACAAGCATATTCCTCACACTTTTCTCAGCATATTCCTTAGCATATTCCTCATACTTTTCTCAACCTTTCTTTTTTCACATAATGAGACAGTTTAGAGACTGTGCCCTAGTCACTTATCAAGATGGTCATTTTTATTTCTGGCTGCATTGAGAGGCTGAGTCCCCGCTCTTTGATGCAGCCCTCTACTTATGGACATAGACTTTTGTTCATCCTCCCTACTGTAGAGCTGTGCTTTGTGCATGTGACTTGTATCTTAGTTATTTTATCTTAAGAAAACATTTGTAGAGGAATTACAGTATCAAAGGGTAAACATTTAGGCACTTTTGTAATGTATTGCAAAATTCCCCACAAAATATTTGAAGCACCTTGTATTCTCATGAAGAGTAGACAAGCTCCAGGCATCTCTACAGCTTTTCAGAGGTCTGTCTAGCAAGCAAGATGTCTTATTTCCATGTACTTTCAGCATTTCTTCCAAAGATTTTTTTTTTTTTAATTAAAGCATTCTAGAACATTCTATAGTTCAACTGATACTAAGTTAATGGTGGCTTATTTAGCATAGTAAATAGACTATTCTCAATAATGAACATAGAACATTGAAGCCTTAGGGTACTAACCATGTCATCAGTATCTACTCTTGTGTTGCTTAACGGACAGGATAAGATCTGAGAAATCCATCACTGGGAGGGGGTTCTGTCATTGTGAAAACACCCAAGACTGAGTGCACTTGCACAAATCTAGTTGGTTAGCCAGCTACGCACCTAAGTGAAATGTATGTGTAGGAGATGCTGGCTATTTCTCTTAGAGCTATAATGAACAAAACAGAATTAAAGAAGATAAGAGAAAATAAGACACAGGAAATGTGTGATACAAGGAGCTCCATATTAACAAGGAATAAATATGGCTATATGAACGTTCCTTCTTTAAGTGAACAGAGTATTAGTTAAGGATAAAAGGATAACAAGGAAACTCATGACCTATTGCCATGGTGTTACCACTGTCAAAGGTTTGCACTTCTCTGCTCCTGTACAGCTGGCAGCACCGTAGGTTTGTTTATACCAGCATCACCACACACACGAGCACAGCATTGTTCTAAGACCACATGGCCACTGTGAGGTGGTTAGGCACTGTGTTTAGCGGTCCACTGCTGACAGTGCTCAACAATGTAGTCTTGTGGGTAACTTGAAACACACAGCACGTGAACCAATCAAAATCATCTGGGAGTCAAAGTTTCTTGAAAGATTTCTAAATTCAGTAGTGTGGGTTTAATTGAGTTATAGATCTATATCAGGAATAATTATACAATCAATTAAAAACTTTAGAAGATGTCTTAAAATATTAAAATTTCCATAATATAGTCAGAATATAAAGGAGACCGACCCAAAGAGGAATATTTTAGATTGTATTACAATTTAATTATTTGAAAGGTATAATTTTAATCCAAATATAATGGATGGGGTGAGGATATAGCTCAGTTGGTAGAGTGCTGCCTAGCATGTTTGAGAGCTTGGGCCCATCCCAAGTAACTCAAACTGGGTAAAGTGGCTACTCCTGAAATCCTAGCTCTTACCAGGTGGAAACGAGTTAAGTTTATTATTGATTACATATTGAACTGCAGGCTACTTTGGTCTACACGAGACCTGTCTCAAAAAACAAAACAAGACAAAACAAAGCAACAACAGAAAACACATAAAGAGTAATTACCTTTAATAGAATTACTGTTTCAACTTTTATAGTTTACCTTGTACAATTTGTCCCACATTTACTGTAGTCAGACAAAGAAGCACATAAAAGGAGAAACAAAACATGTGACATGAAATGTGTACCAAAACCACAATAGAGACACTGAACTAGTTCATGCGTGACAAACCTGTACTAAGTAAATCAGCTTGTGGAATTCTATTTTAATTTTAACCATTTACACAGTTTAAATAGTTCATGAATTTGTTAAAAATACTTTCCTTCCTGTAATAGCTTATAGGAAATAGCTATTCTAAACATTAATATCTGAATTTTATTAAAAAAAAAAAAACTAAAGCGCTGGGATCTGCAGAGATGGCTCAGAAAGAAAAGAACACTTGTTCTTGCCGAGGATCCTGATTCATTTCTCAGCATCCACATGGTGGTTCGTAATTCAGGAAAAGCACTCATCTACGCAAATAAATAAATCTAAAACAAAACATAAACAACAAACAAAGAACAATACCCTAACTCTGAGATTTCTTAGTTTTCATTAAAGAAATAAACCCAGAAGGACTTTTATACTGATCCCATTTGTACCTTGTTTCCATACCACACATGCTCTGATTTGGATACCTGCTCAGGTGATGCGATCTATATTTTAACTGAGTCCCTCCTGTCTGATAACTGTGTTATTATTACAACTCCAACTACAAACATTTATGTCATTAAACTGAAATGCTATTTTGTAGGTAGACTTTTTTTATTCTTTTTTCTTTTCTTTCTTTTTTTTTTTTGACACTCCAGATTTTATTCCCCTCCTGTTCTACCCTCCGACTGTTGACTCTTCCACATCCCATACTTCCTCCATGCCCCCCTATCTCCATGAGGATGTCCCCACCCCACCCGACCTCTAAACTCGTTGGGGCCTCGGGTTACTTGCATGTTCTCTGATTGAACACAGACCCGGCAGTGCTCTGTTGTATATGTGCTGTGGGCCTCATGTCAGCTGGTGTATGCTACCTGGTTGGTGATCCAGTGTCTGAGGGATCTTGGGGTTCCAGGTTAATTGAGACTGCTGGTCCTCCTACAGGGTCGCCCTCCTCCTCAGCTTCTTTTAGCTTTTCCCTAATTCAACCACAGGGGTCAGCTGCTTCTGTCTATTGGTTGGGTGCAAATATCTGCATCTGAATCTTTCAGCTGCTTGTTGATTCATTTGGAGGGCAGTCATGATAGGTCCCTTTTTGTGAGTGCTACATAGCCTCAGTAATAGTGTCAGGCCTTGGGACCTCCCCTTGAGCTGGATCCCACATTGGGCCTGTCCCTGGACCTTCTTTTCCTCAGGCTCTTCTCCATTTCCATCCCTGTAGTTCTTTCAGACAGGAACAATTATGAGTCAGAGTTTTGACTGTGGGATGGCAATCCCATCCCTCACTTGATGCCCTGTCTTTCTGCTGCAGGTAGGCTCTATAAGTTCCCTCTTTCCACTGTAGGGTATTTCATCTAAGGTTCCTCTCTTTGAGCCCCGAGAGTCTCTCACCTCCCAGGTCTCTGGTGCATTCTGGAGGGTCGCACAAGCTCCTACCTCCAGAGGTTTCCTGTTTCCATTTTTTCTGCTGGCCCTCAGGACTTCAGTACTCCACCCCCCCCCCGACACACACACCTGATACCAGATCATGTTCCCCTCTCCCCTTCTTACCAACATCCCCTTTCCCTCCCAGGTTCCTCCCTCCCTCCCCCCTTGTGGTTGCTTTCTTCTCCAACTGAGGCATCCTCACTTGGGCCCTTCAGCTTGTTGACATTTTTTTGAGTTCTGGGTATCTTGGGTAGTCTGTACTTTTATTTTTTTTTTTGGCTAATATCCACTTATTTGTGAATTCATACCATGCATATCCTTTGGGGTCTGAGTTACCTCACTCAGAATGATATTTTCTAGCTCCATCCATTTTCCAGCAAAACTCAGGATGTCCTCATTCTTAATAGCTGTATAGTATTCCATTGTATAAATGAACCACAATTTCTGTATCCATTCTTCTGTTGTGGGACATGTGGGTTGTTTCCAGCTTCTGGCTATCACAAATAAGGCTGCTATGAACATAGTGGGACACATGCCCCTGTGGCATGGTGAGGTATCTTTTGGGTATATTCCCATGAGTCCTTTTCCCCTATCCAGTGCCAGATCATTTTCTCCTCTCCCTGCCTGCTGTCCCTTTCTCTTCCAGCTCCCTCCTTCTTTGTGGTAGACTTTTAAAAGACTGGAAGTTCTTAGGAGACTTGCAGAGCTTTTTTGATATAGCTAGCATCTGCTTGATAGACTCCAGGAGTGACTTGTATTGGAGATGTTAAACATGGCATCCATGCAAAAGTCTCAGTGTAAGAAAATGTAAAACCTCGATCACTGAGCACTACTGATAGTGGTCAGTGCTGATGGAGCAGAGCAGGACACATGCAGCAAGGCCATGCCTGTCTGCAGGATTGTTCTTTTATGTAATGAAAAGGGATCGCTGTAGGTGATAGCATAGTTAGTGTAGATCGAGGTCAGAACACAGCTGACATCCAGGTGGAGGGTGGCATCTGGTGCCCTTTGCGGCACCTCAGGATCCTCTGTTTTCTAATTAGATGCTAGGAGGCCCTTCCATGTGAGATAGCGTTTGCACACAGGCAGCAAGGACAATCACCATTCTGATTTTGAGTATAAGCATGGGCTGCTGTCAGTGGTGTATCCCTTTTAGATTTCTCTTCTAGGCGACCAATCACTCATTTCAGTTACCCTCACAGAGCCTCCTGTTTTGGCGGGCTCTGGGTTGCACCACATTTAGCTGCTGTCTGCCTTATGGATGCTGGTATTATAGGCTGGTGGTGGCTGGTAGAACAACCCCAGGATATGGCTCAGTCATCCCAAAGCCTAAAACGTCTCTGGAAATAGGAATGTCTGGGTCACGCTAGGGGTCATGGGCTTATGGGCCATGGTGAGTTTGAAGGAGAGGAAGAGAGTAGGTGGCTGGCAAAGGCTGGTTTCTACTGTTTGCTGAGGAATTTCACACTTAGCATTTCCACAGGGGGCTGAATACTGACGTTGCTGAGAACAGTGTAGAATCTGTGTTGAGAGAAAACAGTGGTGAGAGATTTGAGGCAGTTTCCTTCACAAAATCAACCATGATGCGAACATGGTAAAACAGACAGAGAGGAAGAACTCAATGTTTAGAATACGGATTCCTGAGGATTTGGTGGAAGGGGGAAATTTTCATTTGCTTTCAGGTTTCTCCCTAGATGACTATGAATGGAGTCTCTATAATGTTGTAATTTAGTGAGAGACATAGACTCTAGTATGGGATATGTGAATTTGGAACGTGACAAGAAGATGTCCAGTTGAAAGGATGAAACAGACCAGGAGTGGTGACCCATACCTTAATCCCGGTATGCACTCGGTAGGCAGAGGCAGGATAATCTTTGTGTGTTCCAGCCTGGTCTATATAGTGAGTGAGTTCCAAGACAGCTGATCTGCACAGGAAGACCCCTGTCCCAGCAAAACAAAAATAAAACAAAATAATCAAACAGAAAAAAAAAGAAAGAAAAATGAAAATGAAAGGAAGAAAGATGCAAAAAGAAAGGAAAGAAGGAAGGGAGGGAGGGAAGGAAAGAGAAAGAGAGAGAGAGGGAGAGGGAAAAGAGAGAGAGAGAGAAAGAGAGAGAGAGAGAGAGAGAGAGAGAGAGAGAGAGAGAGAGAGAGAGAGAGAGAGAAGAAAACAGAATTCTGAAGGATCTTGAACACTGGTGTAGAATTGAATCACAGAGGTGGTTCCTGTCACTATAGGTTTAACTGACATGCCTGCCTTAAAGCAGTGGTTTTTAAAGTGGTGATGATGAAACCATTTACCCCCAAGACTAATGGGAAATGTAATTTTGAGTAATCCTGTGACATGGGAGCATGACTGGCATTGTTAGCAGATGAGGTCTGGGTACACCTGTACACATGTCTCTGCCTGCCTTGAAACACACAGATGGAAGGCATGGAAGATGAATATCAGCATTTCGACCCAGACACATTTGAGGAGCCTGTGGTTACAGTAAGTGAACGAGGTAGTACGAGGACTTGGTCCTAGAGAGTTTGTACCTAGATAGCATCTCTCTCAGTACTCTGGGCCTGGCAACTCTGTTCTCTCACCCTTTGTTAAAAGTCTGCAGACTCTGTACGCGTTCCTCCCTAGAAAGAAGTGCTACTCTCTTGTTTTTATAATCAACTAGATGTTAAGTGGTGCCAGGATGGCTCTGGGCCAGTCTGGACAGCCTCTGACTCCCAACCCTGGACCTCCTTACTTGAACCATACCTGAGTGAAATCTTGCCTCCGTATTAAATTTGTGAACTGCCTGATTCATGGTCTTTATCTTTTTATAAGGTCCAAAAGCCTAATCATGAAAAGTGAAAAATAGTATTTGCTATGTTCTTCCATTTTAAAGCAAGTATCTTTGTTTCATAAATAGAGAATGCATATGACATGTCCTTTGCCTGTTTATGTAGTTTGGGTGTCCATTTAGAATAATGTGCATGTAATAGTGCTGTGTTAATAGAAAGAGACCTGTGTTATGACCTTACATCATATATCCAAGTCTAATTATTTATGAATTTAAAATGCTTCCCTACTAAAGAGTGATATGGTCGGCTAGGGAAATCCACTCATCTGCTACTATGTATCAGCCACGCTGTGTGCTCAGAATCTATGGGTATGGTTTAAGCAAGGGCTAGCAGCGTTAGAAAGTTTTCTGCAAAATGAAAATTAGATGATTCTTTGATTGTTTTATATGCCATATAGTTTTTTACCTCCAGTTCTGTGCTTTTATCTCAGTAGTATATCATGATAGCAATATTGTTGCTGTTATTTGCACCCAATGAAATAGCTAGTAGGAGAGCTTAGCAAAGTGCTTCAGATTTCTCTGAAAAGCCACATGAAGCAAAACCAGGCCTGTCTCCTGCAGAGTACAGTCGGAGTGGCCTTCAGTGTGCTTTTGTATCCTGTGGAGCGAGTTTGTTCCTGGCATGTAATGAGCAACTAATCCAAACTCTTCCAGTTCCCACGTTGTTTAGGGAGTAAACTGTGATAATAATAAACAATATTTACCTCACTTGAGTGTTTATTTTAATCAGGTCATATTAAAATTGAGATATCACAGGACATTAAATACTCTTGTAAGTACATATGCCTTATGAAAGTGCTTAATAGTACCCAAAATGGCATTTTGTTCAAATACTGGCCAAGCCTATGTGCAATGTGAAATATGTTTTCTATTTGATTTTAAAATTCTAAACTTTAGTGCATTGACCAAATTACAATAAACCTCCCAAAGTCTTTAATGACATTAATATTAACATTTTACCCTGATTCATACAGCTAACTTCTAAAAAAAAAAACATATTAAATGTAACTAGGCCAGAGAATACAGAACTCTTTAGGACCAGAGACCTGTTTAGTTTTTTGCCCTGAAGTAATGGCTCTTCTGGTGTTTCTTGTTAGCAAATGTTCTTTACTCAACATATAATTTACCCCAGACTCTTTGGAAAGTAAACATATTGCCTTACTTGCCTTTATTAAGCAGAGAAACTTTTTTTTTTTCATTTCCCTTTTTCCTTTTTTCTAAAACCAATTGTCTTTTTCAGTTGACACTTCTCAGACAGAAATATCGAAGCCACTCGTGACATTGGCTTTTTGTCTACCTGGAGAGAGATGTCCAATGTGCTTATCTCAAAGTCTCTCTGCAAGTCTCTTATACACATGTATGGGAGTGACAGCAGAAGAAATAAGCAATAATCTCAAGCAGAAAAATAAGGGCTGCCGATGTCTGCACAGATGCAGTTCTTTTAGTTAATGCAGAAGGACAGTGGATGAGCTGGGGGGCTCGCAAAATTGAGTGGGAGATGCTGCGTGTTAGATACGTGTAACTGGAAACACATCTCACTCACTCTGAAATCCTGGGGAAGATGATGTGGGCCTTCAAATTGTAAGCTCATGGGGATGGGCACTAGCAGTCATATTTTGGAACCTAGAAAACTCAAGCTGGATGCTCAGTAACTACTTTAGGCAACTCAAAAACTTCAAATTGAAATTGGCAGTAAAGGAAGCCAAGAACTAGCCAGATCTAAAGCCAGAATCGTACTCAGAGGCCCACTTAATAGGCTTTTCTCTGAAAAGGACAGCACTTGGTGAAATTGAGGTGAAGGTATGAGTTACTCATGAGGACTTCATGAGTGACCAAGAAGTAGTCAGACTCTGGACCCTATCTTTGATTCTATATATCTGGATGATGCCTCCCTAGACCCCCAAACAGGGAATAAAACAGCTGTACACTGGGATGGGTGACATGGGCCAGGTATGGACCTAGGATCTGGGACAATGGACACTTGGAATATTTTTCTCTCGCTATTCTTCTAGGGTACTTCTAGCCAGGTACCTGCACTCTTTGCCCTGTACTGTCAAATAGTTCTTATCATAGTATAGGTTTGATACCATTTTACACACCTCATCAGTAGTATTTATCTTTAAATACACTATTGCTATTGTCAGCATCTGCAGGAAGCAGCATATTGAAAATTATAGTTCCTTCATGTTACCCTCAAACTTCAAAGATGCAGTCATTTTAGGAACATGTTAGGCAAGAACTTATTGGTTCTAAATCTTAGGTTTTGTTTTGGTTTTCCTCTTCTTTGAGAAAGCCTGTATACTTTTAATGGTTTTGATAATTAAAAACTACATACAAAGTCTTTAGCCCAGCATGATGTAAACTATCACATAAGAATTCCCTTTCAAGTATTTGGAAATACTTTAAAACATTTATTTGCAAGGGTAGGAGGCATGTGTATGGATGTGTGGGGCCATGCATGCCACAGCCTGTGCATGGAGGTCAGAGGAAAACTTGAGGGAGTGTGTTCTATCCTTCCACTATGTATGTTCAAGGCATGGAACTCAGATCTTCAGTCTTGGACACAAGCATCCTTCCTCATGGAGGTATCCGAACTATGTCTGGGTTTTGTTTTTTCTAAGTTTTGTTTTTAATTCTCTAATTGCCTCGGCCAGCATTGGTTAAGAAAAATGCTAAAGAGCAGCCTTAAACTAGAGGAACTGCCCCCCCCCCCATCTATGGGATATTTTCTTGATTTATAGTTGATATGACAGGGCCCAGCCTACTGTCGTCCTAGGGCAGGGTGGTGTCAGAGCAGACTGAGCAAGGTAGAAAGCAGTGTTTCTCCATGGCCTCTGCTTCAGCTCCCGTCAGCAAATTCCTGCCCTAACTTTCTTCAGTGATGGACTGTGATATGCATGTGTAAGCCAAAGAACCCTTTCTTAGCCCGAGTTGACTTGGTCAGTGTTTTAATCACAGCAACAGTGATGCGAACTAGAACATTAGGTGGGCGACAGCATATTATTGTACCACTTTAGCAGCCCTCTTTATTTTGACACTGAATGAAGCCAAAGTCAATGCAAATGAAGACTACTGTAGTCATAGGGAATATATTAGTTAGGACTCGGTTGGTAACTGAAACCCGAGTGATTTATTCTCCTCCAGGCTGATGTTTCCTATGTAAGTGGTAAGGTCTTCACATCAGTGTTTGGCAGAGGCCCTAGCATGCTCCAGCTGCCAGCTGGGCTGTTCTGATTAAGGCTTTTGCAGGCCTTTGGGACCACTATAATCCCCCTACCCCACCTTTATGCATTGCCTGCACAAACTCCAAGAACCTGTGAGTTCTGAGTTGTTG
Organism: Mastomys coucha; assembly: GCF_008632895.1. Classification (NCBI taxonomy): domain Eukaryota; kingdom Metazoa; phylum Chordata; class Mammalia; order Rodentia; family Muridae; genus Mastomys; species Mastomys coucha. The sequence goes on from NW_022196898.1 coordinate 12,532,608, forward strand.
CATAGGAATTTTAAGTTTCTATAAAGATCCCAGTTGGAGCCCACTACACTGTGAGCAACTCGGTCAATGTGATCAACCTTAAATGAGAGTAGAAATCTATGGAACAAGAAACAATGGCTGCGGCTTGGTTGCAGTATTTCATCTGCCTTGCATTTGCAGCTGTGGATTTTAAACCATTTCATGGAGTTTCGTTTCTTTTCTTCTTCTTTTTTTTTTTTTTGAGAGTAAAACAAGCAAGACCACCCAGTTTACTTTTGGCAATGGAAAAGATCTTAATGTAAACTTGACAATCTAGCCAAGTTAAATCTAGCCCTTGGTTTCAGTGCAAGAAGGGTGGTTGATAAATGAAGTTACAGAGGCAAGCTGTCATGACCATTCTGTTTGCTGCCAACTGTTGTGCATTCATTTATAGCACCTAAATATGAATCTTCCCTATTTCCAATACCTGTCATTTCATCTGACTTGATCTTTTATTGGTACCATAAAGTACCATCATTTTACATTTCTGAGTAGACATATTGAGCCAAAGTAATTATATGAATCTACTTAAAACTCACTGCTTAAATGAGATTAAAATAAATGAGGTTTTTGATTTTTTCAGATCTATTTACCTTGGACAACCTAACAAAGATACATATGTAATGCAGGTAGGAAGAGTTTAGGCTGAAGATCTAAATTTCAACTTAGGGTTCTAGCAAGCACACATACACAGAACACACACACAGTGTATACATCCACCCTTATGCATACACAGTATATACACACATATGCACACACAGTGTTTATACATACACATACATACACATGGAAATTTACTATGATTTACTCTTTTTGGTGAGCATCCTCTAATGGAGTCAAAATTGTAAATGCTTGTCTTACATCTGAATAGCTTTGACGTCCTCTAACATGGAGGCCTTGCTCACCAAGGCACCGCCTGCTCTGAGGCATGCTGTTTGCATTTCCCTGTCCTGTCCTCATTGCCAGTGAAAGCAAGGAAGATTGTCTATAGTGTCTTTGCTATAAGTTGCCTCTGAATGTAACCTGCATGTACCCCGCCCCTGCCTCTTGTTGCATTGCCACAGTATAATCTACAAATAAGCTAGTGGATCATACGCGTGTCTGACAGTTTATAATTCATTGTTAAAAAGGCATCTTAGTTGATGTTAAATTCCTTCAGCTACTTCCACAGTGAGTTGAGGAAGAAAAGGAACATGTACATTTGGAAAATGGGGACTCATTTCAGACTTATAATTTTCTGATACTCAGTATGAGAATTATATTTCCAAAATAAACTTTTATAAAAAAAAAGATTGAAAGCCTCCCAAGATTTAAGTGAAAGAATTCTTTAACTCTTAAGTGGTAATGTAAATATTGAGCAATCTGTCATCAAACTTTAATTTTTTTTAAGACCTCAACTTTGTGTAAAAAGCTCTGGAAATACATTTCCTTTAAAAATTCATTTCTGTATTCTAAAAAGAGAGATGAATAATATCTTAAATGTCAACTTGGCATATTATTACCATTCTCAACCATTTTTTCAGACTATGGAATAAATCATTGTATGCCTAGAAGGATATTCTGAAGCACTCGTATGCTTAGAGAATGGTGTTAGGTATAGAGCTCATATGTTTAGCGAACAGTGTTAGGTATAGTTCTTAACAGAGACTTTATCTACACAGTGTTTTCTTTGGATTTCAAAAAAGGTTTCGGGAAATGACTTGGGCTTTGAAAAAAATATTGTGGAAAAGTTCCATGGAAATGTCAAGATTGGCTCAGATTGACCCTGTCACTTGTGGGGGATTCAGACAAAGGTCTCATTGTAACTAGCAAACTGCCTTTGTATTGGGAGTTCATTGGAATGTCCTTTCTGTAGAAGAGACCCATCTGGAGAAGCAGAAGCAGGCACAATAGCAGCATTTGTGCTCGCCTGCAGCCTGCAAAGGGTCCTGCTTCTCCTCTGCATCATGTGTGCATTCGAGGCACATTTAGTCATAGATTCAAGCCTGCACTTGTGTATGTGGATCCCTTGAAGAGTTGTGCTGGAAGTCGCCTTCCAGGTTGTCTTCAGTTACCCATCTCACAAGCTGAAATTCTGCCTGACTCCATTTTACTAAGAAAAAGCCAAACCCAAACAAACCAAAACCACCCCCCCCCAAAAAAATCACCAACACACACACACACACACACACACACACACACAAACCAACCAAACACCCTATCCCCTGCCCATCTTATTAAGTCAGTGAATTACTTTCTTACATTTCTCTGACAGTCAGGTCTTTGAGGAGGAATAAATTCTAGCTTCCTGGTCACAGATTTAGCAGTCGTATTTAGACTCTGGAGCGGCCGATACTTTGAGGCAGGCTTTAAGAAGTACTCATTCTGAGGAAGGGTTGATTTGCCTGGGTTGTGCTCATGCCACCCCTGGCTTTGGACCTTTGCTCACCCTCCTTTTCCATGTTCCTGGCCAACATCTGTTTTACTGGTATACTGCTATGTGTGTGGTGAGCATGACGTTAGCTTGTTGCACACGGCACCGTTGCTACCTTATTCAGAGTCACAGTTGGAGAGCTATCTCTGTACTATTTCTGGACCACATGATTTCTATTCTTGAAAAATACTATTATTTTGATTTAAAACTCTCCCCTCATAAGCTGCTGATCAAAACATATGAAAAAAGATCGAATTTTTTCTTCTTTATTCTCTACGGGTTTTCAGTAGAGAAACCCTAGACTTTGCCTATTTTATTTCACCTTAAGCTTGAACTAATTCACAGCGTTTAAGACTGGCTTTTGTTGATCCTAGTTCTTTTCTTGATAACGGAGTGAGGAATCTCAATCTCATCCTTGGGCTGGTCACTTCCCCACCTCTTCCTATCAGCTGCTTAATGAGCATCTCCTCTGTGAAGGACTGATGCTTATCAGAATAACCCCAGGAGCCAAAGCAGTGGCTTTCCGGTCTCTACTGAAGCAACGTTATCACCAATTCTAACCGGAGAATTTCTTAGTACTGCCAGTGCCTTTCTCGGTTGTAAATTCTTCCAGTGGTATGTGGGTCAGAACAGTGAGCCTCACAGAGATGGGATTGGCAAACTTTACCCATGGCTCAGCTGTGTGTCTTCTATTAGGCCCTGAAAGTGGTGAAAGCCTTGGGCATGTCTTGAAAAGCATAGCTTTATGTATCACAATAATACTTTTAAAATTTGGGGTTAGTTTGAGAGAGTAAATAAATGGCCATAAAGCAGTGGTTGTCAACCTTTCTTTTTCTTTTTCTTTCTTTCTTTCTTTCTTTTTTTTTTTTTGAGACAGCGTTCCTCTGAGTAGCCCTGGCTGTCCTGGAACTCACTCTGTAGATCAGGGTTGGCCTTGAACTCAGAAATCTGCCTGCCTCTGCCTCCCAAGTGCTGGGATTAAAGGCGTGTGCCACCACCGCCCGACTGGTTGTCAACCTTTCTAATGCTGTGACTCTTTACAGTTCCTCTTGCTGTAGTAACATCCAACCATACATTTTTCCATTGCTACTTCCTAACTGTAATATTGCTACTCTGTGAATTGTAATGTAAATATCTGATATACAGGATATCTGATATGAAACCAAGGGGTCATAACCCACAGGCTGAGAACCAATGTCCTAATAGGAGATGAGTCTAAAATTATTGTGTGTGAACATTAAACTTGTAAATAAAAAAACAGGTGGAAAGAGGGCTTTATAAACAAATCAGGGGGCTTTTCACCTTACACGCTTTTAGAGGAAAATATAGCATAATATTTTGATAATGGGTTTGTTAGTTAATGGGTTTGTTTTAAAGGGCCTGACGTGTAGGCAAAGTCTGAATTCATGAAAGTATGCACCATCCAGAATTGCTTCTGACCCAGTTCTGGTGCCTGCATTCCCCTTGGTAGCTGTGCCCCTCCTTGGGGGCTGGCTCAGCATTTATGCATCTGGAGGAAGTTACTCTTGATTTACAACTCCAGGAAATGGTGGTTTGGAGGGTCTGCCTTCCACCCCTCAAAATAATAATTGTGTACATGAAAATTCAAATGCTATGGAGGACTGTGCTGTGAAAATAAGCCCCCATAAAGCAACTTTGGTTATAGCATCCAGAGGAACACAGAGTTTAAAATGCCGGGACTTTTCTTTTGGTCTGTCAAATAGCCAGAGTTTTAAATGACAAATAACACCCAGTATCCTTTCCTCCCTTCCCCTACCCTCCAAATATGCTGGCACTTTCTCTGTTTTCTTCTGCTTAGGAACAGTGTGTGTGTGTGTGTGTGTGTGTGTGTGAGAGAGAGAGAGAGAGACAGAGACAGAGACAGAGACAGAGACAGAGACACATACAGACAGAGACACACACAGAGACAGAGATGACAGAGACACATACACACACACAGAGAGAGAGACAGACAGACAGACAGACAGACAGACAGAGACACACATAGACACAGACACACACAGAGACAGAGATGACAGACACACACACACACACACACACACACACAGAGAGAGAGAGAGAGCGCACCTGCCATGGTGCATATGTGAGTGTCAGTGGACAGGCTACTTTGTGAAGTCAGTTCTCTTTTTCCAGCTTTACATGGGGTCAGAGAGATTGAACACAGATCATCAGACCTGAGCAGTTGGTGGCAAGTGCCTTTACCTGTTGAACTATCTTATTGACCCCACTGTAGGAACTTGTAGTGAATATACATTGATAATAGTCATTTTTGTGACTGTAGGACTCTTTTAAGCAACATATATTTTTCCTTGAAAACATATTTAGGCCATGAGGGTTTTTTTGTTTGTTTTGCTTTGTTTTGTTTTGTTTTTAGAATACCTTTGAGCCCTGGCCCTAGAAATATAATAGTAAACATAGTAGACCAAAATACCCACTCTGTGATTTGTTGAGACAAACATTCATGGAAGAGATGCCAGAGAGATAGGAGCTTCCCAAAGTGGGAACGTCACCTGGTGCAGAGAACCAGGAAGTGACCTTGCTTACCTCATAATTACTGTTCCTGCTGTTATTAGTCATGAGCTTGGCCTCATAAGGTAATGGCCCTCACCTATCTAGAAATACTGTACTCATTACAAGTTGTTAATTGTTTATATTTAAAAATAACTTCATAAAAATCAGACAACTGACACATGGAACAGAGTGTCCTTAACAAAGCAACAGTTTTGTGCTGCAAATAAATCATTTAGCAGCAATATGAAGATATATTATTCAAAGAAATCCCAAACCTGAGTCATGCTTCAATTTAAAATATGAAGCCTCCATCTAGTTTGAATGGATAGTGTCTCAAGTATTTCCCAGCCTCTGGAGGGTTTATGCATTTTGAGGGTTTGGTAATGGGCGGTCGATACAACTCAAGGAAACGCCATCTGGCTCATGCAAGCTCACTAAAATATCCATTTACTTCATGTCCGCAGGGAATGCTTAGTTTTGTTAAAATTTCTGTAAGTCCAGATTTTACTTTATTTTTAAAATACTCAGTTAACTTGAAATTGGAAATGTAAATAGTGAACCAGCTGTATGTGCAGTAGATCTCCAGCCTCACAAAAGCCACGCTGTTAGTTTGGGTCACAGAATAAACCACCTGGCACACACACGAGTCTATTTCATTTTTACTGTGTTTTCTGATTAACTTTTTCCATGCACACATTTCCAGCTTTTTGAAGCTGATCAAGGCAGCACTCTGCCCATATTAACAATTTCTCATTATTGTCGCAAAGGGCAACAGAAGAGGACAGGTTTGTTGTGGCTGGTCTGAGGGTCCAGTCTGCTATGGCCCAGAAGGCATGGGAACATCCATGGCTACAGGAGTATGTGGCTGAGACCCCTCACTTCTGGGTGGACCAGGGAGCAGAAAGAGATGAATGCTGCCCCTTGGCCCTTGGCTGGCTTTCTCCATTTGTTTTTTTTTTTTTTAATTTAGTAGAAGACCCCAGCTCATGGAGTGGTGCTGTCCACATTCAGGGTGGATCTTCTCTCCTAGTTCCTTCTCTCTAAAAACACTTTCACTTAGAGGTGCTCCTCACAAATGAGCTATGATGCTTACAGTTAAAACCAACCATCTGCTGTCATGTCCTTAATCAGGGTCCTTCCTGTGAGTTGGTTACATATTTTTTGCATCTTTATGTTTCACTTGTGATTTCTGCTACTTAAAAAAGTAGTCTCAGAGCAGCAACCTGGAGTGCTGTCAAGTGTGTAGTATTCCATAGCAACAAGACCGTGGTACGCCTTTGGAGAAAAATGTGTGCATTAGATAAATTTTGTTTTAAATTGAAGTTTTAATGCTTTGGGCATGGGTTGAATGCCAGCAAATCGGCATATTCATGTAATTATAACTAAAGTAACAGTTGTCTTAGTGTAAGTTTATATTAAAGAATCAGGTATTTGTGTATGTCTATGCATACATATGTAATAAGGTGTTATTAAACAAGGATATATATATGTGTATATATACATATATTACATGTATATAATTATATACATGCAATTAGCTGATGAAAATACTGTGACCAAAGGCTTCTAGAAGCGTAACCCAGGTTTTTACTTAGCAGCTAGTTTGGTCAGCATTCACTCACTCAGTGTTTGTAGCAACTTTCCAGAACATAAACACTGTGGCTATTGAGAACCAACAACAGTTGCAGAACCAGAAGTGTCCCACGGCTTGCTAGTACTACTTGGCTTTATTTATTTATTTTTGTTGTTTCATTATATCTTAGGGCAAAATAAGAACAACTTAGTTTAGATGTAATGAAAAGGGAAACAGTACCCTAGTGGTGAAATAACTCTAGGACTATTAAAAACTCTAATTATTTTTTAGTTGCTTGTTTTAAACACTATATAGGCAGACAATTAGAAATGTTGCCTGTGGTGTCTTAACAGCTTAGTGTGGTGGCTAAGTGCGCTCTGGGGCTGCCCAGTTCCAATCTCTGTTGCACCTTCTGTCCTGTGTGGCTACCTATGGACAAGCTGCCTGGCATCCTTGGTGTTCTTGTACGTTAACTAAGGAAGACGAAAGCAGAACTCAGTTTTTCAGGTTTTCTCATAATTACTTAGTCGCATGGGAAGCAGTCAGATAAATAAGGCCTTTGTTCATACCAGTTCTCACATACATTCTGAAGCCAAAACTAACAATTGAGAAATTGTTATTATAGCGTAGCTTATGTATCAAATATAGTGTGTTCAGCCAGGTGCTATTGATTTCGTTTGGTATTTGAAGAAAATGTATCAGCGAGGTTTCTGTGGACTCTTTGCCATAGTCCCTTGAAGACTGATTATGTTTCTGCCTTGGAGTTTTGCCAGAATGATATAAATAATTGGACTTAGCTTCTGATATAGTTTATTCTGGCTCAGATTATGAATATACATTGACAAGATTTTTCTGCTGATAACAGTTCATCAAGACCACATTAAGATTATGAAGAAATGGTCAGGCACACTTTCTATTTCATATAACTTTTGTTTGTAATTGAACTGTAAATGTCCCCCAATTATTTAGGCTACATTCAGTGCAATCAATTACTGAAAATTACAAACTTCAAAGCCTTTCTAATAAAAGGCAAATAACTACACATATACATCTGTCAAAATGTGATGGTAATTACAGTAATTAATTCTTGCTCATAGTAAAAATAACACTTTAGATATTAGTGAAGGGTTTGCTCTCATTTATGTTAATGTGAGAAGCCCTTTAGGTGTGGGACAGACTGATTGACATGTACGGTGCTCTTTCTGATGAACAAGGTGTTGCTTTCCTTCATAACTAAGTAGGAAGTGGAAATTGCAAATAAGCATCTGCTCTTTGCCTCACACAGAATTGCACTTACAGGTTCCTGCCAGGCAGGACTAAAAGCCTAATGAGTTCCTAATAACTAAACTTGCTCCTAAATTGGAGGATTGAAATAGATTTCCATAATTGTTTTGGCTTCAGTGGAAGTTCTTCACTAGTGTGTCTTATATGCCTAGTCATTTGATGATAAGAATGTCAACTGCCATTTATGTAGGTCATTGTGGGGTATACTGGGCTAAGTTCTTGTTTCTTTATGTTTCCAAACCTCATCATCACCTGCAAATGAGATTATATCTTTTTTTCCCAGATGAGAAGCAGAAATTAAATTAATAGTAACCGAGTATTAAGACCAGCATTCAGACATATGTCGGAGGCAAGTTCACCTTCTGCAGGCAGACAGAGAGGCAGCTAGCTGGGCTTGTGGCTGAAGAAGTCATGATAGGTGCCAGAAGGTGCTGAGTGGCAAGGGATCACCTTAGCCTGGCTTGTGAGGGCCTTCTCCATCTTTGCCATGGTGACCTCCATATTGCCAAATACATTTCAGGAAAATTGGGAAATCTGGGTGTGTAGGCTTCTTCTTCATTTTTAATGTTGGGAGATCAACAGGTGACATGTGTCTGCCTACAGCTTGAGTCCTGCCAGGGGTTCCTAGCTGTGTCCAATTGCTATGTTGGTTTCAGTCACCCTGAGGAGTGGGTAGAACCCCTGCCTGTGTTTAAGTCACACTCTTCAACGTCTTTAGAGAGCCTCAGTACAACATCAGCTAGAGCTGGAAGGAAAGGGAAAATATGTTTTAAAGTAGTAGGGTGAATGCTGCTATCGAGATTTAGAGAAATTAAGCACAAATACTTTCAAGCACACTTACCTTTAATATATAATTTGAGACATTAGCAAAATATAGCTGTGTGATTCTCAATGATAAGACATTTTTATCTTCCTTTATTTCCTCTCTTGGCTCATGTAGGATACACAACTTTGAGGACTACTTCTCAGGAAAATTTTATTTATGTATATGGTAGAGCAGCTACATATCAGATATATATATATATATATATGTATATATATATGTATCTATATGTATGTGTATATGTGTGTGTATGTGTGTATACCCATACTTTTTTCCTGATTAAAATGAGTTGGCCTATTAAGAACATCCAATGATTACAGAAGAGTGACAACAGGGTGTAGAGGAGTATGAGTAGTCTCAGCAGGAGGAGCTTTCGTTCTAGGATGAGGAATAAAGTAAAAAGCTTTATTTACACAAACAGACAGACAGAGAAACAAGCAAATAAATAAAACTGTGCGGAACCAGTGAAAAGAAGATGGCGGCAGAGATACCATTTTTAAATTGAATCCCCAGGTCCTAAATGCAGCGAAGTTGCTTCAGCCTCAGCGCTATATTTTATCAGTGGGCACATTCTTCCTATAATGCCTTTGTCCTCTGTTGCCTTAGCACACTGAGCTCATCAGTCCGTGTCAGAGAGTAGAAGTCACGTTTGGATTTTGAAGGTCTAAGGGAAAGGAGCAGCACAGGCAGGCATCCCCTTTCTTTCTTGTTTTAAGGCTACACTGATGGCCTCAGGGTAGATAAACCTCTGCATGTGTTTAATCAATGCTAGAGAGAGAGCTCTACAGTTGGACAGGCAGCCTGGATGATGCACAGGAAGATGCGTAGGGTGATGCGTAGGACAGGCAGCCACAGGCATGCTGCCCTCTTTTTAAACTAAAACATGATTGTTTTATGGGACCAAGAGATGGCTCAGTGTTTAAAACCACTTGACTAGAGTTTGATTCCCAGTACTGTATTGTGACTAACAATCCTCTGTAGTTCTGGTTCCCATGGTAATCTGACGACCTCTTCTGGCCTCTATGGGCCCTGCATGTACACGGTGCACGGACATACATGCAGGCAAAGTACCCACGCACGTAAAATAAGAGTAAATAATTTAAAAGCTTAATAGTTTCATTGATTTTCTACGGGAATTAAATCTTCCTCTTTTATTTTTCTCACATGGATCTTTAGATTAGCCTTAATAAAAAGTTCTCCAAGGAATTAATTTACAGAAACCTTGAGAATTGTAAAAGAAAACAACTTTTATGAAATTACGTCTTTTCAAAATCTGAAGTCCTTAAGATTCCTAGCTAAGGTTACTGTTTTTCGTGGCTAGTGCATAGCCTGGATGAGGAGCCTGTTCTCTGCAGTTGAATGAGACTTTAATTCTTTACCCAGCACCTCAAAAAAAAAAAAAAAAAATCAGAGTCTACATTTTGCTGTGTTCTGTCTTATCCTGTTTAGTTTGAGAAAGGAAAAGAAAAAAAAAACACTGAATGTTTCTTTTTCTTGGTTCTAATGGATTTGAGGGAAGCCCTTTGAAATGATACTGTTTAACAGCAGGAGATGCAAAAGTCCACATGGAAAATAAAACATTATAAAAGATATAGTTATCAGGTATAATAATGTTAGTTAAAGTTCATGCTGGCTTTGTTAGCACAGGTTCCAAGACATGTTCAGAATCTTATGCTTGAGAGATGGAAGAGCTGCCAGCACCTGCAGCCTTTACACATGTTAGCAAGAACTGAGTGTTCCCCATCCCTTGCCTCACCCTGATATACCTCTAGCCCTCCTGAAAGGCTTTAGGGCGGGTAGCTTCTTTGATCTTTCTCCAGGTCTAACTAAAAGCTGGGACCAGCTCTGCAGAAAGTGGGAATGGAGGATACACTGGGAGTTATGTTTTGTAGAAAAGAGACTGAATGCAAAGTGTGTGAGTTTGTTGTGGGGAGAAGCTGACATCCATTCATTCATTCTTTCATTCATTCATTCTTTCTTTCATTCATTTATCTTTTCAGTTTTTTGAGATAAGGTTTCTCTGTGTAATAGCCCTGGCTGTTCTGGATTTGCTTTGTAGACCAGGCTGGCCTTGAACTGATAGGACTCCTGCCTCTGCCTCCCGAGTTCTGGGATTAAAGGCCTAGCCCAGCCAGACAAATGTCTTTTACATTTTACTAGCATTAAGACGTGAGTTGTAGAAAGATCAGTGAAATTGGAGAACGTGCTGTGAATAATCACTTCACTGTGGACCAAGCACTTTGTGTCTTTGTGAATATATAGCCATGGTGATCTGGTATGGCCCTCCTTTAGGTAGGTCCAGGCATTAAGGCTTGCTTAAATAAAGTAGCTGAGAGGACAGAATAGGAAGGAAGCTGGGCAGGGTTTGTGTGTGCAGGGCTCACTGGGTAGTTTGTGGTTAGAAACTGGTAGCTGGGAATTTGATTTGGACACCCAGGTAGTCCTGCTATTCAGAGGGGAGAAAGGGATGACTACAGAGAAGATCTGAGGAAACACAGTTCAGTGAGATTTGGAAAATGGGTCAGAGGAGGAGAGGGAGGGCGGGCATAGTGCTAGAGGAGAGGGAGGGCGGGCATAGTGCTAAGGCCCATTCGAGAGTCTGAGTGCTTTGGGATCAGGGTTTAAGGAGAGAAATAAAAGAAGAAAAAGTGTTATATAAAAACATTATTAATGGGGGCTGGAGAGATAGCTCACTGGTTAAGAGGACTGATTGCTCTTTCAGCGGTCCTGAGTTCAATTCCCAGCAACCACATGGTAGCTCACAACCATCTGTAATGGGATCTGATGACTTCTTCTGGTGTGTCTGAAGACAGCAACAGTGTACTCATATAAAATAAGTAAGCAAAGAAATAGATATATAAACCTTAAAAAATTATTATTCAAACAAAGTTGGCATGTGTTTTTATGGCTTATAAAATGAAGCAGGAAATACATATTTAAGAATATACACACCACAGACTTATCTCTAATGGAGAAGATAACCTATTTTGCAATTCAGAAACTAACAATAGTTGGACAAGTTCAAGGTTGCCAGGGCCTTGGTTCTAGTCAAATACTACACAAGACTTTGGGATAGGAAAGAGAAATCCTGGGCCTTTGAACCCTTCTGCAGTATGTTGAAACTCTCAGAAAGCCTGGGAGAAGGTATAGAAACAGACTCTTCCTAAGTTCCTACTAATGACGCTGATTCTTCCGACACTGGTGTCCTGTGAGGTGGTCGAGCTGAAGGCTGGTGGGTGGCTGCGTCTGAGGTTGCAGGGCTGTGCCCTGTGGAATGAGGCTAGCTTCTGTGAGGACATACAGTCTCCAGTTCTCGGGGAGTGACAGAGACTTTGGCTGACTTCCCTAGACACATGCTTGGCACTCCCGCATATCTCAGCATTGTGGATGTGTGGAATGGCTTCAGACTGCACCCCTCCAGCCTAAGGCACTTTCATGTCAGCTAGTTTGGGTATCAGAGGAGAACAAACAACTGGAGTTGGGCCACCTGACCCTGCCTCAAACAAAAACAGCTCTCCTCTGTTGCTTGTTGTGGGACTTCATAGGCATCAGTTACAAGGAGATGAAACACACCACTCACGCCATTGGGTGAGCAGAAAAGAACAGAAAAGAGTAGAATACAAACAGTATTAGCTGTTCAGGTCTTTCCCTTTCTGCATGTTCTGGCCCCTTTGACAAAAGTGCTCACTCTATTGGGAGAATAATTGATGTAATATACAAATGCCCCATCTCACTCACATAACACACTAGCTTTCTGTTGTATTCACAGATTATGCAACCATCACAATCACTTTTGTCTCTTTTCATTTCTCAGAAAGAAATGCTGTGCTCAGTAACATGCATTCTCCACTTGCCCCAATCTTCTCCAGCTCTAAGCAGCTTCTGGCTTCGTTTTTATTTATTTGTTTTTTTCCCTCATAGGTATTTCATGTTAGTGAAGTCACACAACTGTGATCCTCTGTTGTTTTCTTCGTCTACTAACGGAATCACTTCAAAGTCAGCCATCATGCCCATGTACTGGAACTTCATTTCTATTGCTGATAAACGCGCCATATTTTATGTGTCTGTTTGCCAGTTCCTGGATGTTGGGCTGTTTCTCCTTCTGCTACTGTAAATTTCTGTGTGAGTTTTTATATTTCAGGTTTTCATGTCTCTTGGGTCCATTCCTCAGAGGTATTCCTTGGGTTTGTGGAAACCATTGAACGTTCAAAGTAGCTCCGTTTTCTTTCCAGTTTGTACCGTATGGATGCCAGTAACTGGTCTCCTTGACTTCTTCGCACCTTGCTTCAGCCTTGCCCAGCCTAGCATCCTGCACTTCACCTTACTGAGAATAGGGTTACCATTGTAAAACATCAGAAATCTTGGTGGTTCTATTACCTAAGAAAGGAGCTCAAGTTGTTAAATGCGACACTTGAGTACAGTCTAGGCCCTGGATGGAATTTGCGATTTCTCCTTTAGTTATTTATCAGGTTTGCATATCCTTTGATATTAGATGTGACAGTATTCAAGCCAGAGGTCCATCCATTTCTCTATGCTACAAACTTTAAAAAATTATTCTCTAATCTAAGAGCATACATAGAATGTCTTCTACAAAAATTGTATATTTGTGCTGATGCAACAGATGTATCATGCAAGGTCAAAAGTTTATAGTAATATTGGAGACCAGTAGCAAATCTTGACATTCACCATCACACTCCTGAGCACAACATGGGTATCCTGCTCTTTGCTCATACCACTCCTTCACCTCTCCCATCTTCTGCCTACATCCATCTTGGTGGTCACTTAATATGATCTCATCCTTTTCATGTCTGTCATAGACATGGAAAAGAAAGTCGTTGGCCCCACCACTGTATTGGTACCTGTAGCAGCACAAGAGAAAGCTCTCACCTCTTACATAGACAAGAGTATTTGGAAATTGTCTTAGACTGTGTAGGTTGAGTGCATAGAATGGAGCCTAGTGCATAGTAAGTATTTAGTAAATAGCCTCTGATGAGTAGCGAAGGGCATCAGTCTGACTTTGTTTGTTCTGACAAGATGCTTGATGGAAACCTTCAGGGCAGAAAGATTCCTTTGGCTCGGAGTATGAGGTGCTTTGGTCCATAGCCCTTGGCTCTGTTGATTCTGGACAGTGGTAAGGCCGAGTTACATGGTTGCTGGAGCACAGGTTACCCAATCATAGTGAGAAGAAGAAAAAAAGAAAAAAGAAAGGAAGAAAAAGAAAATAGAGAAAGAGAAAGAAAAAATTCAGGACCTGGATAATCTTTAAAGCTGGAACCCAAGTGAGCTAATTCCTCTAACTGCCCCACCTCCTAAACTCCCTACAAATAGTGCCATTAGTGGTGGACTAAGTGATCACCACAGAAGCTTGTGTGGGCATTTTCTGTTCTATCACTTCAGGGATAGAGCGGGTCTGGAACCTCTACCTTTCTGGGATCCATGAAATTATGGCAGGCCCTCAGTAACAAAGCCCACGGTAATCAAAGGGCACAGTAACAGAGCCTATGGTAATCAAGGGGCCCAGTAACCAAGCACAAGGCACTCAAAGGGCACAGTAATGAAGTCTATCCAGTCAAGGGGCCCAGTAACCAAGCCCATGGTAACTGAGAGGTACAATAACCAAGCCCCCAGTAACCAAAGGACACTAATGCAGACACTAGGTATTTGGCGGTAGTGAAAGCATGGGGTGGTGGTACAAGAAAAAAATGTAAATGGATTAAATGGCTATATTAATCTGCTGTTGCTGCTGTAACAAGTTACCACAAGCTTAGTGATCTAAAAATCACATGGATTTGAGATTTATTCTCTCATAGTTCTGAAGGTTAGATGTGTAAAAATCAGTTTCATGATAGCTAGCACCATAGGGTCATAAGGTGGCTTGTCCAGGAGGCTCTGGGTAGAACACTTATCCTTTTCTTTTCCATCTTCTAGGGTTTTCCCCTGGCTTATGACTCTTTTCTTTTTCCTGAGAATCAGCTATGTAGCATCTTTTATCCTCTCCTCCCTCAGCCTTCTTCCCCTTGCTGATCTTCCCACCTGCCTTTTTGGAAGGCTTTTGTGATTCCATGGGACAAACTGGGTTACCTATGATAATATTTTCATCTCAATATTCAGAACTCTTTCTGCAGAGCTACTTTTACTTTGTGAGAATAACACACTCCACAGATGTGGACATTGTATTGGGGCCATTAGACACCCATCTGTAAAGAAAAGAGGCGAGGATATGTCCTTGCCAGGCATGTCTGTACCTCAACTCTCTGAGGCCCTTCCTCTCAATGATATGTGGGCCCAAGCTCAGGAACCATAGTCATCTCTGTCAAGTGTTTCCTGCCTCTCAGTCCAGAGGACAGTTGGGTTTCCATGGTTTTTTGTTCCTCCCGTCTGTAACTTACTGTGGCAGAGCCAACAGAATATGATCTGAAAGAGTCTATGTTAGGTCCTCCTCTATTTTGTATTTATGTCCTCCTCTATTTATACTGTTGATAAGTACCTGTTACATCATTCTTTAAAGTGGATGAAAAAGCATGACACTATGAATAAGCACAGACCTAGTGGACGGCAGGATTCTATTACCTCTTTCTGAACTAACTAAATTTCTAGAAATTGAGAAACTAGACTTGCTATCCTTGACCTAAGTGGGCTGGGAAGGGAAGAGAGCTGGCAGACATCATCTGTAAGATATGTGGGTTCATCCGAGAGGGAGTAACCTCTTATACTTACCTGAGAATGCTTATCCTGAGAACTACATGACGTCATACCATGATCGTTCCATTTTACAAAGAGAGAAGTAGGGACGTTGAGACCTCGATTAAGTTCTTAGGATTTCATGGGTAGTAAAAGAGGAGCTGGGATTTAAGCCATGTGGTTTGGTTTTAGGGCCTGCACTCAAGACCGGGTAAGTAATTAGCCTCGCTGTGCTGTAAAACAGCGGGTGAACTGTGGCAATGCCTTTACACATACAGGCACCCTGTCATCTCCCACAGAGAGGTTCTGGGCGTCAGCATCCAAGGGGAAAAGGAGAGCATGAAGGTGGGAGGAGAGAGCAGGATGCCCAGTCTGGGTTTTGAGCTGCTGCTTTGTATGCTCAGTAGCCACTGCTTCTTCCCACTCCTTTCCAGTAGGTTCTGCTGGGTTACTGGGTCTGTTCTTCCTGACCTGTGTCTTCCTTCTCCTGACTGCCAGATCACCTCTGTGAGCTCAGGACGGATGGGCCTGAAGATGGCTCAATCCGTTTTCTGCACTTGGTTTCTTGTCTTGCCTCAATAATAAATGGAAATTTGTTGTTTTTCCTAAATTAGAGAAAAAAACTTGCTTTTAACCACAAATCCAATTTTTCTGGTGGTTTGCTAGCCGACTATAGGAGGCATCTAAAATGAAAGATTTTTTAAAGTCCTTGATGAAAGTCGAAGGAGAGAGTTGGCTTCGTGAAATGAACAAATAGGAGCTGACTGCCCTTAGACTGGAATAGGTCTGAAACACAGGGAAGAGTGGAAATTCTGTTTCCCTTTTACATACAGCATATTATTTTATCTTTGGGTTTATAGCCCAGGTGTCTGAGCACCACTTTTTAAAGTCTTGGCTCTTTAGGAGGATAGGTTTGGGGCATAAAGCATGAAAACTTAAGCGAGCAAAAACTTGGAGCTGGTTTGACATGTTGTTCTTTTAGTTGTTTAAGTAACTATTTAAAACACTGGGTACACACCCTGAAAAGAATCTGAATAGAGTGCTCCAGGAAAGTGTGTTCTTTCCTATGCAGATTATTATCCCAGAATGACCAACCCACAATAGCAATGAGGCTGTTAGTGTGAGGAGCCTGTTTTGTTTTATTTAACTTTGTTCCAGTCTGTGAGCAGTGTTTCCAGGCAGCAAACAGGAATCTTCATTTGTCTAGTTTGCTTTTAACTTACACCCCAATTGTGCTTGTGAAAAGCTTCAGGCAACTTAGAGTCCGTGACATGTATACAGTATGCCTGTTAAAGTGGGAAATGGAGAACACAGCAGGGCCCTAGGCAGCCAACATGCCAAGCCACCTCTCCCCAGGGAGTTGCCAGGAGTGAGGATTAAACACAGCGATGTCCTTCTAGGGGGCCAAAGCAAAAAAGGGCACGGAACTCTTTATGAAGCCATCACCCACTAAGAGGAAACAGTCCTTCTAAAGAAGTCATGAAGCTTTTCCAGGTTTGGGGTATTTGAGGAATTTTCTAGGCGAGGAACGAGAACTCTTTGGGAAGAGCCTCATCCTTCATGGCAGATGCTGTGTTGGGAGATAACCATGAGGACTTTGGAGGCTGTGCTGACCACAGAGACAGAGCCCTTCAGTACTGCCTTGCTCCTCACACCCCAGCCTCAGGATCTGCACATTTTACTACAGCACTTCTGCTATGCCTGAAAGATGATTGCTTTGTGGTGTTGTTGGTTGCTCTGTTTGGAAGGTGGCAATGGGACAAAAAGGAGTAACATGCCTACTCTAAGTCACATAGCATTCATTCTTCTTAGGTCCTAGACCTTGCTTGAACCAGGTATGGTTGGCCTAAGTCTTCATTGTCATATATATCTGCAGGGAGCAAGGCTTTCCAGTAGGTGGGTATGAGTGATCCAAGCCAGAAACTTAGGACTTCCCTAGCAACCCAGGGCCACCCAGGCTTCTGTCTCTCCTGAGGACATTTTAATAAGGGTGTTACCATGTGCTTTGTGTTCTTCTCACAGTTTATCCTGGTTTCCAGAAGAAATTATAATATGAATGCATGAACTGAGTTGCACAGAGCACTAGGTGCAAGTATGTACGAAAGTTACCATGGGAACCAGCCTTTTTGTGCCTACCTTCTCACAAAGAGGTTTCTGACAATAAGTACTTTGAATTCTTTTAAGTAAAACTTAATGTCATTATGTGTCAAGGACTTTTAAAATATCATTATATTGTTATGGTCTTGGGTATATTCCTTCTGAAAGATAAGTCATCCCTGAGCATATGTGTTGTAGGAAATATTAAAAATGATCACTCCACAAACTCTCTTGCCCCTCCGGTACTGGCCGGCCACATCACTATGTCCCGGTGGGGTCCTGCTATTTTCTCTCAACTAGCAAGATCTCACTTACAAGCAATGCTCCATACACCCCACAATCAGTCATCTAGCGCCTAGTTACCCAGGTGAAACATGACTTGTAAGGCTTAATTATCCAATCAGGTTTATATATCAATAAGATCGCAATTTATATGATGCCAATCAACAATAATTTCAGAGCCAAATGATAATGCTTTAACCCAATTACTCTAACCTTGTGAATACTTTCGCTACCTGTGGCTGTTTGAAACCATATGGGGTCTGGTTTGTCTTCCTGTTCACCTGCCTCCATGATGATTTCTCCTGCTTCTCCTCTGACCTCTGATCTCCCTCACTCCTAAACTTCTAGCTCCACCTCCCTATTCCTGTCCAATCACAGAGCTGTCATTGTCCTAATGTGATTGGACAGAGAAAATGCTGTAACACATATGGACTAAGTAAGTGTAAGCTTAACTTCTGTGGGAGTTCCCTGGGACACCTGGGTCTTAGAGTCTTTCTTCATCCTTTCTTTTCCAACTGTGAGTCACACTTTCTGTGGGATTTGCAGGGGGAGTTTCAAACTGAGTTCAGACTGAGTTGAAACCTAAGCTTTGAGATGTGTGGTATAATGGGTAAGAACCCCTTCCTTTGATCTGCATCTGGGAAATGCTCTTGGTGGACGTCTTTTGGCTCATTTTCCTGATGCAGTGGAACATGATACAGATACCTAATATAGATCTCTGGCATGCTCATATATGTTCAAGAACATCTTAAAGGTTTTACCAAAATCATAAGAACTTCTAGGAGGCTGGACAGATGGATGGTAATTAAAATCACTTGCTGTTCTTTTAGGGGACCCTAGTTGGATTCCCATATCAAGTAGCTCACAACCATTGTGACTCCAGATCCATGGAATCCAACATTTTCTGCTGCCCTCCATGGGTACCTGCATGCATACACATAAATAAAAATAATCTTTAAAAAGAATTTCTAGAAAAAAAACCACCCTGGAGATTTTAAAGGGGCAAGCAGTAGCTGTTAAAATGGGAAAGCAGAGCTGGAAATGACACTGTCCTTAAACATGATGACCCAAGTTGAGACATCGAGTATTAGTAAAAAGTTGGCAATGGAAGTATGCACTTGTAATCTCAGAGCGGAGAGGTAGAGACTGAAGGTCCCTAGGACTTTCTAGCTATCCAGTCTAGTTAGTGGGTAAGATGCTGTCTCAGAAATACAGAGGAGAGTGATTAAGATGCCCAATGTATACCTCCGTGGGTGCATTCACACACATACACTATATACACACAACACATGTCTGGGTCTATACACACAAAATAAGTGAAATGAAACGGGGATGCAAGCTAGTAGAACAGGAACTTACTGTTTTTAAGAGCTATTTCTTATTCTAAACCACTTTAAGTTTCAGCTTTATTGTTTTCTTATTAGTCCAGATTCAAAAGAAAAAGCGAAAAGAGAATGTGAAAAGATAGAGAGAAACTTACACACACACACACACACACACACACACACACACACACACACACACACACACATATACACAGTTTGGGAAGAGTGAGCATTCATGGGTGCATGCATGGGTGGGTGCGTGCATGTGTGTGTGTGTGTGTGTGTGTGTGTGTGTGTGTGCGTGCGCATGTGTGTGTGTGTGTTTCCAGGTCAGAATAAAAGGCTTTTTGGTGGAGGTGTTGCAGTCTTGTGTTTCTGTAGAACCAGCTCATATTTCCTCAGTCAACATCTGGTGATGGATATGATGAGCCTCTTCTTGTCTTTGATTTGGGTTGACTGACAGTGACTGCCTAGAGTGCATCCTGGAGACCTCCATCTCTCCAACAGACCTGGAGAGAGTGCCTTTGTCTCTTAGTGATGGCTGCTGGGGGTTGTCGTCGGCAGTTCTTGCCAGATGTTTACTGTTCTCCATCCAGTGTGTTAAATCACACTGATACTTATCATTAGAACCAAAATAAGCATATACACAAGAATTTTTAAAATACATATATCCCACTTATCCACAGCAGAATATAAATTCATTTTGATGGATAAGAGTGTTAGAGTATTGAGCAGCACATAGGTATGGAAATATTTCTGTCTAGAGAGGATATTGTATTATATATAACAGCACCTTGGGTATGTGGAATCTGGTTCTTCTATAGCCTGACTGACTACGATCCTGTTTGGTGAGGCATTGTGTCCAGATGAAAGGGACAGGCAGCTTAGACTGACAGCTCAGTTCTGTGAAGAAGTCCAGGAGTGGCCTGGGTTTGCCTTACCCAGATGGATGTTAATGAAGGAAAAGTCCTTTAAAGGATGCTGTACCAAGGACACAGGACAGCGCTGATGATTGCCAGAGCTCGGTGTGCTGTTCTGCCAGAGCTGGAGCGCCTGTCGAGGAGTGCTGGGCTGGCCCTCCTTGCTGGCACCCTTCCTAGACTGGGTGAGAAAGGGCTGGTTGGGCAGGTTTTTCAGAAAGTACCGCTGTCACTGAAGAAACTCAGGCTGCCCTGGGTTTCACTGTGTCTCTGACACGACCCCAGCAGCTTGTGCTGGGAGTCTGTGTCTTCAGGGATGGAGAGACCTACATCTCGTCTGCATCTGCCGTTGTGGCCAAAACTACAACTCGGTAGTTCTGAAAGCACAACTTGCCCACAGCCAATAAATCTGTGCTAACTTCATCTCCTAGTGAGAAAAACAAGAAAGACAACTTTCTATTTTTGCTTAGCACATTCTTGGTAAAAAGAAAATTTCAACTTTATAAAGATAATTCAATTTGTAGCAATAAATTACATGTATTCTCTATTTACTCATCAAACACCGAGTGTCTCCAAAGTTCAAGTGCCTATAGGCAGGTCCTGCATATGTAGCCATGAATGCAGCAGAACAACGTCTCCTCCCTGACTTAAGTAATACAGATGCAAATACAAATTCTAAAGTGTTTAGTTGTGGATACAGTAGGAAGAGTGAAGAATAGTGAAGACTGTCTAGTAAAGTCAGAAAGCAATGAGCAGAACCCAACCCAGTGGAGTTGGGGAAGGCTGCCTGTAGCATATAGAATGTAATCTGAGTCATGAGTAGATATTCTCTGGGCAAAGGGGACAAGGTGGGGGAGGGGCACAGATGGATTGTGGGTAATTCTGCCTGACACTATGGACCAGTGCTCCAGCTTTCTAGTCCAGGACAAGCTGCCATTGTTGGCTGCATCCCTCTCCTGACCTTTCCTGGAGGCTGAGCCTATAGCGTAGTGCTATCTTTACATAAGATTGTACCATGGCTTAGGTCTCCTGGGAAGATCTTTGCAGTCTCTGATTGCATAACACTCTTAATCAACAGCTGTCCTTGGTTGGACACTAATAATTCTTTTTAGTCCCAGCTGTTGTTACTTCTTCAATGTGCGTGTTGAGGGCTGGCCAGGACTGTCAGGTAGGCGAGATGAGCTTTCACAGGAGGGCAGAGGCAGCAGATTTACTGGTTTGACCACAGGCTGTGTGGATGCTAAAGGCCTCTGCTCTGGGTTCAAACTAAAGCTCAGATGCTAAGAATTTTTACTTGTACTCTACAATCTTAGTAGTTTTCTTATCTCTAAAATGGGCACAGTAACTATCTCACAAAAAACAAACAAACAAACAAACAAACAAACCTTGAGGACTGAATGACACTGAGACAGCTTGGGAGGCATGAAACACTGGCCTTGCTCAGGACTCACAAAGGGTTTGTTCCCTGACAGCCACCAAAGCCTACTGCCCTATGCTAATCACTAGAGGGTATTCTGAAAAGCAAGCCTTAGGTTCATGTTGTGTTTTAATCTCCTCTGTAGATGGCTGGCCTTACCATCCAATTTTTCCAAGGGCTATCGTGCTCTGCTTGATTACCAGATTTCTTTTCTTTTTTGGAACTTTGTATATGAGCACTGTATCCATTTCAGTCCCCAACCCTGCCTCCCCTACCCCAAACTCCTCATTTTGCCCCTGCTCTGCGCCACTTATGGTCTCTTCTTTAATTATACATCTGCACATAAGTATACATATCTATAGTTAGCGTTGCTCACTACTACATGTGTCCAGGATTGACAGTTTGGGATTGGGTATCATCCTATGTGAGTGTATATCACTGGAGGAAACTAATTTTCCGTCTCTCAGTAGCCATTGGCCGTCTTTAGCTCATCGAGGGATGGGGCCATGGGCTTTTCCTGTTCACATTGGTGTGTTATCTGGTGTTATTAGGATTCTGGTCTTGTTCAGGAAGTCATATTGTTGAGATTTTATGGGTGTGTTTCTCTGTCACCCCTAGCGGATACTACTTAACAGCAGGTACCTTGGGCCTTAGATCTATATGGCCTTTCTGACTCCTCTTCCTCGATTGTCCCTGAGCCTTGGATGTATTAGTTGCATTGTTGGATGTATTTATTACTTGGGATTAAGTGTCCAAAAATTGTCACTTATTCTCTGTACTCTGACCAGTTCTAGATTTCTGCAATAGCCTATTGTAAAAAGAAGCTTCTTAGATGGGGGGGTGGGGTGTGTGAAAGCTACTCTTATCTGTAGGTCTAAGTATTTAGAATACAGTAAGAAACAATATTGGATTGGGAAACTGGTAGTTAGGTTTTCTTCAGCAGTGTGACCTCTGCAGCCACAGGTAGCTGCTGAGGTTCACACCTCAGCATGAATCACCTCCTACTGAACAGGCTTGAAGTCCACAGCATAAGTGCCACCATTACATCACGGCTTACCCAATGCTCCTTGCCTTGGCAGCTTGCAGAGGACTTTCAAATAGTCCCTATTGTTGTCAGTTATAGCTTGATTCTTCCAAATTCTGTGTCCAGTGCCTGTGGTCTCTTCAGCAATAGGGTCTTCCTATAAGTTGTAGAAGGTAACCAGGGGCAGTGGTTCTAATTCATGTCGTTTGGGGCAGAGTCATGTATTCTCCAACCAACAACTAGAAAAGTGAGGAGTTTTTTCACACCTGGCACTGAAGTTTTTATTTGTTAGTGCCTGACTCTAAATCCCTATATCATATAACACTACACTACACACACACTTTTAAAATTAAACACATAAAATAATATGTATCCCTGTAGCTTTTTCAAACATCCTCAGTGTTACCTCCTTTTCCTTGTATTACCTTTCTCCCTCCCGAATTAAAGCCCTCTATTTTCCTATCACCCATTCAATGTTCATAGGGCCTGCCTCCTACAATTTCCCCTTTCTAGAGCTCATTCTCTCCTCTCCCTATACCTCAGCTCCCACCACAGTCCCTTTTTGCTTTCCTGAGTTCTTTGGATATTTCAAGTTATATACTCAGAAAGATTCACAGTTAGGATCGACAAATAAGACAGGGTCTATGGTGTTTGTCTTTCTGGGCTATCTCACTCAGTATAATAATTTTCAGATTCATCCATTCGCCTGCCAAGTTCATGATTTCCTTAAGAAGCCTGGTCAGTAATAGGCTGCAGGCCACTGCTACATCACCTTCATAGTTCTATTCTACCTATCCTACATGGGCAAAGGGAGTTAAGTGCAGGCATCGTGCATCCAGGAAACAAGTATTTTACTCTTGAATTTGTATTCTTGGAAATATAGTTCCACATCTTAGAATGCAGCCAATTTTAAATTCATGAAGTTTGTTCCCATACTGAAGAATATGGAGCTCCTGTGCTTCTGGGAAATGTTGAAGGATGGTTTGTGCACTGCGAGTATGTTCTACATCAGTCTTTCTTCAAACAAATGCTTCACTTGAGTTCTTTGGAACTCCTACCCACTGAGAGGCTGAGCTTAGGTCTCTGATGATCTAACTGGCTCAGGAACTCTGCTAAAAAGGCAGCAGTCTCAGGAAACACTGGAGGAATCTGACAGAAGGAGGTGCTCTGGTAATGGTGTGCTAACAGCTATGTGGGCGAGTGAGCGAGGGTTTCTGGTTAGGGAGGTGTTCCAAGGAGACACCTCTGCGCCCTAATGCCTTTCATGACGTACACAGTCAGAGTGGTTAGTGTTGGAGATGGGGGGGGTAGTGTTAGCAGTGGTACACCTTGGTTGTTGTGAGCAATCTGGCTGTTGGTGCTTGTACAGAGAGAAGAATTTGGTGTTGTTACAGGGGGAAGAGACTTCACAGAGTCGAAGTCCAAATTTCCATTTCAGTGTTATCTGCCAGATTGCTTCTTAAACTTGGTCCAGTTTCCTTCAGAACCTCAGAGCTTCCCTTTGGCTGCACATTTGATATGAATCACCAGCCTTCTTGACTATTGAAATGTCACCTTCTTCAGAAATATATTGGCCTTCTTGCAGCGCAGCTTGGTTAGCAAAATTTGCAAATTTTCTAAATAACAAACATTCTTTTAATGTTGAAACTATTAAATTACACCCTTATTGTGCTTATGCCAAAATATAGAATCTACAGCTTGGTTTGTGTTGTATGAAAGTCAGTTGCATGGACAGATATCTCACTAGTACCTTGTTTTCAATCCTGTAATTTGGCAAATGTTCCAAAGTAATAAACAAAAATTCCCTTTTTGTTAGGGAAAGCAAAGTTATTGTCTTGCTTATGTAATTGCATTATTTAGGCTGTTAACAGTTGCTAAAGGCAAGAATCTATAAAGGAGAGTCACCCATTAGATATTTATATTTTGGATTTATGTAGTGATTACTTACAGTAGCTTCTTTTACTGGCTTTCTTTGAATATTTTATTAAAACTTCCATTAAAACAGTTGGCTTCAAATCAGTTATAAATACTCACAACTGTGTGAAACCCAGCTGAAAATGAACCCGTCCTTACCCTACTGTGCCTAGTGCTCCAGGGCCTCTGAATTCTCACAGATGTGTGTTCTCAACTGTCCACTAGACATCGCCCAGGCAGAATGGACGGCTTCCTCATGGCTGCTCTTCCTACCTCCTAAAGCCCCTGTCTCCATTCAGGGTTTAATGACCCACCTGCTCTGCACGTGGAACTCTTTCTCAGAAACCCCAGCATCTTCCTTGAGTTTCTCAATGCTATTAATTTAACCTCCAGGTTGTTGCCCAATCTGTGTTCCCTCTCTGCGTGATCTTGTGTCGGCATTCTTGCCTGGTGGCCATCTGTCTCATCACTTCTCTCTGTCCCACTTCTGTCCATGGTTGATGACGTACTGGCTTCTATCCTGTAGTAATTCTTGGGGTCACATAGCTGAGCCTTTGCAGTTTAGGGCTCATCTGTTCTTCAGGCTTCCTTGTCTGCCTACTCCTTCTGTGGTTCACATTTAGGCTTCATAAGCTCCCCATTTCCTGAATGAGAGTCTGTAGGGCATGGCTCTCTCCTCTCCTCCCATTTTACCATCTTATATTCACAGATGGCTGACCCAGCTCGTGGCCTCCTCAACCATACATTTAGTTAGTCACCTCACCACTGGCATTTTTACTGGGTCTACAGTTATCATTACCTCTGTCCTACTGCAAAATTGGGGTTCCTTCCAAACCTATTCCCTTTCTTGTTGGCTCGTTTGCTAGAGCAGCCCACAGAGTGCAGAAAGACATTTTTAGTATCATCACTAGCTCATTAAGAAGGAAGACATTTCAGAGAGAGACAAAGAAAGAGCTACTTGGTACAAGGGAGGGGGCATGTGACACAGAGCCTCCATGCCCTCTCCAGGCTTGGCACCCAGCACTTCAGCATGTTCAACCCTCTCTGAAGCTCGTTGTTTATGGGTCTTTATAAAGGTATCATTGTATAGACACACTAGATGATAGGCCCCTGCTAAATCAACCTGAAACCTGCTGTCGTTTTTCCTTGAAGATGAGGGGAGACACTGGAAATTCCAACTTTGGAAAGGTGGCTTGGCTTTTCTGGCTATCAGCCTGCATTCTGTACCTACTGTATGCTCCCCAGCCTTCAAGTGCCTACTTATCATGAGAACTACTATTGGTATGGAGATCCCAAGGATTTAAACATCTGTGTTCCAGGGGCCGGTGAGATGGCTTAGCGGGTAAGAGCACCGACTGCTCTTCCAAATGTCCTGAGTTCAAATCCCAGAAACCACGTGGTGGCTCACACTCATAATGAGATCTGATGCCCTTTTCTAGTATGTCTGAAGACAGCTACAGTGTACTTATTTATAATAAATAAATCTTCAGGCCAGAGCAAGCAGGGACTGAGCAAGCTGGATGAGCGGGGCCGACTGGAGCGAGCAGAGGTCCTAAAAAGTCAATTCCCAACAACTGTAGAGCTACAGTGTGCACTTATATACATAAAATAAATAAATAAATAAATCTTTAAAAAAATCTGTGTTCCAAAAAAACTGGGCATTGAAACCAAGTCTGTATCAATATTATTTTTTATTCTGCCACATCTCTGCGTTATTGTAATCGTCCCATGATTCCTATCAGTCTCTACCAGAGAGGAAGGATCATATTTTACTCAACTTCCCTTTAGTGAGTTAATGTTTCCTGGCATGTAACCCAGAATCTTTTATACCGGTTCATGGTTGTAAATGATCATGTCTTGGTAGACACACTCTTATTATTGAATTCCAGTCTCCCCGTTCATACACACAAAGAGTTGAAAGTAGAGATTCAAACACATAGTTATATGAGAGTATTCAGTCACGGTAGCTGAAAGAGCCTTAGAAAATGAATGGTTGTGTTTGTGCGTAAAGTGTGTGTAATAGCTAAATCAGGCAGTGTTAAATTACTGTTTGTTTCATTAACAAGGCCTGATTACTCTGAGTTGCAGCCTAATGAAACTGTGAGCATACTAAGTACTGTGCATATTAACATGTTTGAAATCGTGTTTTTATTTTGGAAGGGCATGGAAGATTGGGTTCTTTTCAGACTCCTTTTGCCAGCAGTCATGTGGCTACTCTGTGTGCTTTCATTTCGTCCTTTTGTCTGCTATGGAGACAGGGCCTCATTATGTTTCAGAGGCTGGCCTAGAACCTGCTGTGCAGCCCAGGTTACATGCACTCTTGACTTTCCTGCCTCTACCTGTCCTGTCTTGGGATGACAAACATGCATGGTCTGATTTCTCCTGTACACAGCCAGACAGTCTGTAAGCATGGTCCTCCCTCATCTGTTAGGGAGAATTCTTAAGAAATAAAATCTGTTTATTTTTAAAAAGTCCAAAGGCAGGGAAATATCCAGGATTATCAATGGTTTAAGATCAACACTTAAAGCAGTAATGATATAATACATTTAAATTTGGACACTTTTTTTTCTTTGTGGGGGGTGGGGATTGTTTTGTATTTGCTTCCTAAAAATCTCTTTAATTTTTTACACACTGTATAGTGTTATTATTTTTAAGCCCTACACAGGGATAGTTGTTGTCTATTAAAATTTATAAAAGATGTAGAAATGTTTTTCCTTTTTTTTTTAAATTCTAGATTCTTCACAGAGTTGGAAGCAAGACATCAGAATAACATCTTCATAGAGGATATCAGTGACATTGTAGAAAAGCACACGGCATCCACGTTTGACCCCTATGTGAAATACTGCACCAATGAAGTCTACCAGCAACGCACGCTACAGAAGTTGTTGTAAGCAGTGTTGAATGCTCCGGTCTTGATCGGCTAACTTCTTTTGACTAGACCTCATTAAGAAAGATCAGTCAATCATAGACATGTCTCTTAGTGTGCAGTTTCCTCCTTGGCAGATGTGTAAAAGAGTCACTTTTGGAGTGAGGGTGTTGAGGCTTGGAGAGTTTTTCTCTAAAGCCTTTAGAAAATTAAAGTTAGTTGAAGTTGTTGTTGTCACCCCCACTCCCCTAACACACCTTTCTTCCTCTTAATTGTCCTGAGACTTGACTTACCATCACTCAAACCTTCCCTTTCCCACTTTTCTAATCAAGAAACTGGCCATTAAGTGGTTTGCCAGAGGGCAAGAAGGGGTTCTTAAGTGGAGCTAGACAGTAGGATCCAGGGTGTCCCTTAGTAGTCTGACCTCTGTCAGTTGTTTATGGGAACTTCAGGGTCCCCCTCTGCCTCCCTGGGGAGATAGGTCTGAGTTGTTATAGTGGGGGGAGCAGGAAGAGTAGAACAGAAGAGTAAGACAAGCTTGGAGATTAGTTATGCCACAAGAAAGAGCCAAGCATTTTCTTTCTCTCCACACTTCTTTTTTTTTTTTTTTTTTTTAGATTACTGAGAGTTTGGATGTGAGGTGTAGGCCTATCATCTTCTAAAGAATCAACAAGTTGCTGAGAAATTTCTCTACTGTTTTATCTGTATAGACCCCAGTTGGCTTAAGTAGCTGTTTCATACTGTAGTTGTCCACCATAAACCCAGTGTGGGGCTTCCTGACTATTGTTATGCTTACGCTTTCCTTAGAGTAGTGACATTTATGGGCCTCTTCTGGTCACTTCAGGCTAGCTTTGAGGTCTTTGAAGAGGCTGAGGGGTGGTAACAGTGCACCAGGAGAATAGGGGACCTAGGGACAGGAACACAAAGGTTTACATAGGGAAAAAGCTAGGTGGGAGACTGGAAACCTTCCCCACCTGGGTTTCCTGTGGCAAGCATCATAGGTGAGAGACTCTTCAGATGTAAACTCCAAGGACGCTGCTGTTACAGAACTGTCCTACAAAAGGATCATGTCCCTCCCTGGATGCTCAACACTTTGGGGGTTCTTTCCCACTCTCACTTTTGAGAGCACTTGCCCTTTCTTTAATAAGCTGTTTGTATTTCTGTTTATTAGCATATATCCCTGGTAGAATCCTTTCCCTGAGACACAAATGCCTGCAATCAGGGGCCCCCTGAACACAAACCCTTAGCTCCATACTTCTATGTTTTACCCAGACAGTCTGGGCCCACCATTTTCCATTCAGCTGCTTGCCAACCTCTGTTTCTCAAGGCATTACTTTCTGTCTTCCTCTTCCCCATTTCCATCCTCTGTCTGGGCTTTTCACTTGGCTACTGCTGATATCTTTTTCTCAAACTCTAACAATTATCTTTGAACTTGAATGTTTTTTAAAATTCTTTTCTTAGTGAGACTAAGACCCCCAAGGCAGCCTCAGTTTACCTGTTCCCAATGTATTAAGGAAGGCTAATTACAGTGTCTCCCATGTCATGCTTCATGAGTAGGATGGGACACCCAGCCACTATCTTCCAATTAGATTTTCATGTGAAGAAGGGCTCATTTTGGAGATTTCAAAGGTGATAAGCCTGTTGTGGTGGTTTCTCAGTGATTTTCTGGTATTTAACCCAATACCTGGCTTCTTCTGCCCACTTGATGCCAAAAATGTCTCCAGATTTTGCAGAAAGCCAAAGAAAGACAAAAATCATACCTTCCACTTTCTCTTATCCCACGCCTTGCCAGGGCCCTGCAACTGAGTGTACTCGGTCATGCCTGGAAGCCAAGCCTTGGATTAGAGAGAACATTGCTTTTTATTTTGTTTCATAGGATTAAAAAAAAATATGAATAGTTACTGCTATGTATTATGTGGCTCTCAAAAGTAGACTTTGTCTAGATTACCTTGATCAAATCATCATGGGAGCTTTTACATGGAAATTAGCATTTGTGTCTTTAGGGGCCTTCAAGGTTGGGGCAGTGACTTCTGCTTCAGCAGCAGGAACCCCCAGGTATCCTCAACATTTAGCTAACAAAGAGTCTCAGGTTCATTACAGACTTCCTTTACATCACAACCCTTTAGGCACGGGAGGAGCCTTGGACCTGTATGATTTAAATATGAAATCTACATAAAGTTTGTTTTTAATTTCCTAAAAAGCCTTTTAAAACTGTCCAGGAGCTAGGCAGCACTCAGGAGGCAGAGGCAGGTGAATCTCTGTGAGTTTGGGGCCGGCCTGGCCTACAGATCAAGTTCCAGGACAACCAGGGCTACTCGGAAAGGGGAGAGAGGGAGGGGAACCAAACGGGAAAAGACCAATCACTGCCAAGAAAAGGAAATCTAAAACTTATCAGTTCGAGACAATAAAAATAAGACATTTCTGTGTGACTTGATATTCTGATGTTTCACACTTTATTTTTAGTAGTCTTGAACCACATCATCTAATTTTCAAACGGTACTTTTTAATAAAATGATCATCATGGCCATTGTCCTGCTTCTTGGTTCTTAACAGCCCAGTGGCTGGGCGACCCTCCCGTCCCATGGGGCATGAGGGCTGTAGATGCTGCAGACCTCCACAGGAGCACATGAGGAGATCGGTGGGGCTGAGAGTCAGAAAACTTCAGTGTGACTTTATTTTGTTTGTTAAGTGTACGACAAGTTAAAAGTCTTTATAAGCCCCATTCCCTTGGAATCTCTGCCTCATCCCCCTTTAAGGTTCTATAACAGCTCCACTGAGATTCTCTATGGAGTATTTGGCAAGAGTGCATGGATATATACCAGCATCACGGCCATTTTCACCTCAGTAGGAGATGAAGAGAAATAAATACTCTGGTGTATGTGACCGAAAAGTTTCCTGGCTAGACAAACCTGCAATCCTACGACTCACAGGCTGGAAGGGAGCCTGGAGAGTAACCCCCTCCAAAAATCCGTATCCCCTTAGCCACTGAAGAAAAAAAAATAAGTTTTCTTATTAGGAAGAGGATCTTTGGAAAGGTCAAAATAACCTTAATAATATTACCTAAGTGACAGTTCTGTCTTGGGTCTGCCCAGGGCCAAACCAGTGGTATGAAGCATGATTATTGTTTTCGTCTATGATCAAGTTTGAGATCTGATTTGTTTATGCCAAGTCATAATTATCGTGTTCTCTATCACGAGACTATGTTCTCTTGTTTACATCCCACTTTTACCATTGCCTAATTTATATGTTTTATTTTATTAATATTCTATAGGATGCCACAGCTTATGTTTAGCACTAAATATAAAAGGCAGAAAAGCCACCTGTGGTTTCTTCTATTATGTGTATTATGGTGTATGTTGGTTTACATGCTAATGTGTCATTGGTAATGTGGCAACTGACCTTAGTATTTGGTAATGTGTTTTCAGTTGCTCTTAGGCTTGCAAAGAAAATATTTTGAAGTGTCTTTCTGCTTTGTCTCCCTGCAGAGCAACCAACCCCTCTTTTAAGGAAGTGTTGTCAAGGATCGAGTCCCATGAAGACTGCAGGAACTTACCTATGATCTCTTTTCTCATTCTCCCTATGCAGAGGGTGACACGCCTTCCCCTGCTGATGGATGTAAGTCATGATTTGATGGCTTTGTCCTCTGAGTATGAGCTGCCATAAATGTGACTAAGTAAATTACTGCTATTTTGCTTACATTGATGATTACCTCATTTATAAAAGCCCCTAATCAAGAAGATGTCATCCAGCTGCAAGATCTGTCTGTGTTTTGAGATTGCTGGAGTTTATCTTTCATTTAGACTTGTGTGGTCACTGGTGAAACTTGCTTACATTACCCACTTTTTTTTTTTGGACTGGGAATGATATTGGCTTCTTTGAGGTCATGAGGCCTAGACTCCATTTTTGTCTGAGTCACTAAGTATGAGACCTCGGACAGTCACTTTGTTTTAGATCCCTTCCACTTGAATGTTCTAAGATGCTTTGGACTCAGTTTCACATGGAAATGTGATTCCCGTAGTCTCTACCATGGACTGTGGGAAGTGAGTTAAAAATCCCAGCGTTCTTCTGGTATTAGGTGGTCTCCATAATGGAAGCAAGAGTTTGACTTTGAATAATGACCAGACAGACTGAGGAAAGGCAGCAGATGCCATCTGTCCTGTGCTAGGGCTTGCTTAGCCAGTGGGCAGAGTGTGTCTTCTGATCTAATTAGGACAGATTGTCACAGATGTACTTTAAAATTGGGTCATTATGTTGGCATCATATCAGTTTTTATGTGTTTACTTTTATATACCAAAACATAGGGGAAAAGCTTATCAGAGTTACAAAATTGGATAAAGTTGCAAAAATACATTCCCTATCCCATATTCCATGGTGAATACTGAGATACCCTCAAACAACAGCGCAAGTTTGAAGGGTAGCAACGTGAGTGATTGTTGTCCCTTTCCTGCTCTGTCACAGTCGTGTGACAGCTTTCTCGGTTATCTCAGAAATCTAGTTCATAAGCCAGCCTTTCTGCTCTCACTCACCTCAGCATACAGTATGCACTTCCTTCTTGTCATCTGTCGATTGTAATTTAGGAAAGGATTGCCCAAGTAAACATAGTCAGTGCCGGTTACCAATGAGGACATGTTTTTTGAGAAATATATGGCTAGCAATGCCAGTGCTGTGTAGCATCACTGAGCATATTTCTATAGTACAACCTCAGTGTGCCTTGGAGAAATAATCTTGTAAATCTTATGTGTGATCTATCATTGGTCCAATGAGTAACTTGAAGTTTAAAAAATCTGAAGTTTTTTTAGATCAGTATTTAGCCTATCTAAAGATAGAATGCATTAACAATTAATTACCTAAAACCAAATTTGGATACAGAATGGTAATCTTATTTCTAACACACCAGACACAGAATGTTGGGTATTTACAGTATTTACATAGTGAACTTTTTATGCTTTTGTACCATAATCCTGTTGGAGGTTCTGAGTGAAGCTATAGCCTGTCTTCTCAGATAATTCATGTATACACACAATTTTATCTAGACTTTTATTACATAGTTCCCAGTGAATGGTGTCTGCCATCGTGGAAATAACGCAATATTTCTCATCTTCCTTTTATGTCATTAAGGAGGACAAAATTGATTTTGGAATTATGAGCAGAGTTTTAAAAGTACAATAGAATAGAAAATAAAGTATTAGATCTATACATGGCTTTTAATATGGTTAAAGATTCTTTCTAAAAAACCTTGCTTAATTCATGTGTCTATATGAACTGGTTTTAGCATAAATGTATTCCTTATACTAGGTCAAAATTTTGAAGGGAGATTCATTAATATAAACCACATATGTAGCCCTCCACACTTCTCTCATGATGCAGTCCCACGGCCAGACTTGCAGATTTATAGACTACACTCACTTGCAGTTAAGGCCCGGTGCCCGTCATTTACCTACCACATTCTGCCCCTGCTCCATGACTCTTGCCAATCATGTGTTTTTCCATATTTGAGAACTGGTCAAAATCAAGTGACATTAAAGCACTTACTCTTAAATTTTATGTCACGTGGAAATATACTTAAATTTGTTAAGGGAGTAGACATTTTAAAAACTAGCTTGGTTCTCTTAGCTTTCAAAGTTACATGTAAAAGCTGAGTGTTCCTTACTAAGAGTGCCTGCAGTGAGATGTGGTTTACATTTCAAAAAATTCTGGAATATTTCCATATGTATGATGATGTGTCATGGGAATGGGACCCAAACCTAAATATGAAATTCATTTGTGTTTCAAGCATACCTTGTATAACATATTTTAAAGATAGTTATGTCTAATAATTTTGTGTACATAAGAGTTTCATGTGTGCAGTTTTCTATTTGTGGTATGGTCTGACAGTCAAAAGTTTTCTATTTTTAAAAGTTTAAGATTGGGGCTGGAGAGATGGCTCAGCGATTAAGAGCACTGACTGCTCTTCTAAAGGTCCTGAGTTCAAATCCCAGCAACCACATGGTGGCTCACAACCATCCATAATGAGATCTGACACCCTCTTCTGGGGTATCTGAAGATGGCTACAGTGTACTTACATATAATAAATAAATACATCTGTAAAAAAAAAAGATAAAAGTTTAAGATTTTATATTTTCATATTTTAGATATCCATATTTCAACTTAATTTTCATGGATCATCAGAGTAACTTCTCTTTTGTTAGGAGCTGACAGTATGCTCGGCCTTTAGATAAGATGTGTAGATCACTTACCATTTAACTCTTGGAACAGGGTTGAGGAGGTGGCTCTGAAAAGCACCTGTTCAGCAGGGGCGAGGCTGGGTTGGATCCCTGCACAGGAAACAGAACAAGACAAGCATCAGCCTCTTGCAATAGCCTGTTTTATACCTGGCATTGCCACAGTTTGCAGAGGAGGAAAGTGATGTTTACCTACAACCAACCACTCGCCCATGGTTAAATACCTAGCATAAGGCAGGTCTGAGCTTTGTCAACCTACCTCCTGACCTCTGAAGTCTTCCTTGTTATTTAGCTGGATTCATTTAGGCTTTATGTATTTAAAGAATATTTTCTAGTTTTGTTAGTTACATTTTAATATCCTCATCCCTAATACTGTGTCCAGAAACAGCCCTTTGTATGAGTAAGAGGAACTGGCTAAATAGTAGTTTATTTTGCTACTTCTGTTAAATCAATTAGCTTTGCTTCTTTTCACTTCATCCTAGACTATCTGTCAAAAGACACCCAAAGACTCTCCAAAGTATGAAGTCTGCAAAAGGGCCTTGAAGGAAGTGAGCAAGGTAACTGTTTACCACGATATCAGTCAACCGTGTAGACATCTTGGGAGAGTCTTGCATGCCTGTGCTTGCTATATAAGGCTGAGATTCATGCAGCCATATTCAAGCAAATTTGCATGTTGTCTGTTTCAGATAGGATTTGTTTTATGTACCCGTCCTTATTTCCTTTTGTCTGCTGTGTTAAGAGCTATTTGTTGGTTTTCTCCTTCCAATAAATATTTATTGAGTCTCAACTACTGTAGCAGGAAGAATGCTGCCCTCTGAATGTTTGTTGACAAGCAGGTGTGGTTATTGCATTCATGGTATGTGCAGAATAAAGAGAAAGACACACACTAAATAGAATTACAGTAAAGGGTGATAATTGATGGAGGCAGGGTAGAGCACAGAGTGGTGTTTTAATTGAGATCTACAGCAAGAATAGCTATCAACCAGGCATGGAAAGAGTGTTTGTGGTGTGTAGAGACCCAAATGAAAGTGTAGGAGGATTTGAAGAATTCAGTGGGATGGGAGGGTGGGGGGAAGGAAAGGAAGGAGGAGCCTGTTACATATGTTAGGGAGTTGGAGGCTATGGTCTCAGATGATGATGAGATGAAGGAGCTATAAATTCAAGTAAGATGAGAAGAAACTGTGTGTGCACCTATGCGTGTGCATGTGTGCATGTATGTATGTGTAGATAAATATGTATAGTAGGTTTGGAGATGGTGAGGACAGGAGTCAAGGAAATATAATCCCCGATTGGACAACTGAATCTCTGAATCTTTTTATTTTTTTTAAATTTCATACTGTGGAAAGATGAATTCCATTCTGGATATGTAATAATGCAGATCCTATAAAACATGAATTTTGTATGAGAATTTAGAGGAGAGACAAACGTTGGAGACCTGGATCTGGGAATCATTAGCATAGGTGATATTTGAGCTTGGAGTGTAAAGGGATTTATCCGGAATGAGGATGTAGAATAGGGAGTGTAGAAGCCCATGGTAAAATCTCAGGGAACACTAATACTTAGTCTTACTTAGAGGAAAGTAACCAGAAGAGAAAAGACATAAAAACAAATAAGGCATGCCAGAGGAAGGGAAAACAGGACAGCCTAGAAAATGGCTAAGCAGTTAGCTCGTGGATGCTCCTGAGTGAGAAAGAGAGGCGTATGATTTAGCCATTTGTAGGGTTCATCCTCAAGTAGATGACACAGAAACCATGTCGAAAGATGCTGAGCAACCAGCAGGATGTGCAACCAGCAGGATGGCCCGCTCGGTGGCTGGCTCCTTCAGGAACCAGGCCTGCAGTACAAAGAGAAAGTGTTGTGGCTGGAAGGGAAGTAATATTTAAAGACAGAAGACTGTATGTTTAGTTACTGTTAGGTACGTGTGACTGAGAGAGCAGAAGAAAGTATGGTCATCCCTGACGGTGGCATGTGAGCAAAGTACAGAGGGTGGAGACAGAACATGCCGGAAACTTCCTGGATATTTCCTGGTGCTTGCTTCCTGCATGAATGGGAGAAGACCTTTTTTCCACTTTATTATAAAGTACTATTTCTTTGTATCAGCTTTAAGTAGACTCATTATTTTACTCTTCTTTAAAAGCCAGGTTGCAAAGTTTAGGATTAGTCCAGCGACCCAAATATTTACTAAGCATTCGTCAAAGGCCCAGGAGCCATTTATTTGCTGATCATCCAGGATTTTTAATTGAACATAGCTCCCCTTAGCTGGGTATTGTTGAAGAATTATCAGACTCACCCTTTCCCGAATCTTTTTGTGGTCCCATGATTTCCATGTAACACTGCTTAGATTTTGCCTATAAAGTTGGTAGTCTGCCTCCTGCTGCTCTGGTCTGGAAGAGAGGAGGACCTGGAGCCTGCCCTGAGGTAGAGTTGGGTTCTCATAGGTAAAGATGAAGCTAGAAAGAAGACAGGAGCAGAGTAGTTAGAGACCTAATGTGTGTGATGAAACCTTGTGGCGCATGGAGAGTGTGGAGCCACAGGGGAAGCACATCTCTGAAAATCTTCTAAGTCCTTTAATCCATCCCAACCACATTTTTCTCTCCTGGTCACATGCTTCATATTTGGGCACAGTGTCCCTCCTGGGTGGAACTGTGAGTTCTCTAACTATCAGAAACAGGTCCCTGGAACTTCTGGAAAGTAAATCATTTTCTGGGAAAGTTGAAAGTGTGGTTTCTTGTGGGAGAAGGGGCCAAGTAAAATAAGATAAAATAAAATAAAATAAAATAAAATAAAATAAAATAAAATAAAATAAAATAAAATAAAATAAAATGAAATAAAATAAAATAAAATAGGGGCTGGAGCGATGATTCAGTGGTTAAGAGCACCGACTGCTCTTCCAGAGGTCCTGAGTTTAATTCCCAGTAACCTCATGGTAGCTCACAACCATCTGTAATGTGATCTGACTCCCTCTTCTGGTGTGTCTGAAGAGAGCAATGGTATACTCATAAACATAAATAAATAAATCTTTAAAAAAATAAAAAATAAAAAAAATAAAATGAAATAGTGAGGCTACTCTTCAGATTTCTTACCTCTCCCTATTGCTGTGTTCCCAGTTGGTCCGACTGTGCAATGAAGGAGCACGGAAGATGGAACGGACGGAGATGATGTACACAATTAATTCCCAGCTGGAATTTAAAATTAAGGTAGCCTCCTGTCTGTGTTTATTCTATTACTGCTGCTTGAATCTTATCTAAACAGAGGAAGTAGAGGCTAATGAAGTAAATTAGAGCTAGCTTTTCAAAGAAGGACTATAAGTTGAGAAGAAGAGCTGACGGAGGGCTCCCCAGATGCCTAAGGGAGTCTCCAGGCTTCTCTCCAGGCCATGAAGGTATGACCTTTGCCAGGAAACCATCAAGCACTTGAAGGTGCCAATCCTCAAGCACTGTCAGTAAGTCCTGCCAAATAATGGCACTCCCTGGGCTGGAACGGAGTGCTATAAAGCAAGTAAGAATACTACTTTGTTTCTGCAGAAACAATAGCTAGTGGTCCATTTTTTCCAGCTGTTGTTTTTTCATTAAATCTTTTTGGGTCCACGCCTCCTGATACTGCTTGTCTATGAGCAGATGTCAGGATGAACAGACAAGCAGAAAGTGACAGACAGTGGCGAACTTAAGTCCATGCCCTCTCTTTGTTGGAGTTCTTAATGAATAATCTTATGATTGTGATTCTATTTTATTCTATAACATAAATTTAATTAGGCAATTAAAATGGCTGTATATTTTTCCCAGCGAAACTTTCTAACTTTACACAGTAGTTTCCTAGTGATTGTCGGCCGCCTTTTTCTGCACGGGGGGAAAATAAGGAGGCAAACAATGAGCTCTTCCCCATGCAGTTTTATTAGGATCCTTGTAATCTTGCTTGTTACATCTTGCTTATTTCTACTTACATTTTATTAATTACATCTTGTTAGTTACATCTTACTTATTACTATTTCTACTTACTCCTATTCCTATTCTTAGTTCTATTCCTACATCTTACTTCTATCCTTACATACTTACTCCTATCTATCATACTTTTCTATATCCCATACTTACTCTTCTATCCCATCACCAGCCCTAATTCTACATACTTACTTACTATCTCTACATACTTACTCTTCTAAATCTACATCTTACCTCTAACCCATCACCAGCCCTAATTCTACATACTTACTCCTATCTCCACATACTCTCTCTCTCTCTCCAGTCTCTCTCCAGCCCCCAGCCCTTGTGGGTTAAATAATTTCCCTGGTCCCAATCAGCATCAGCTACGTGGCAAAGCATAATAGGCTGCGGGAATTCATGCCAGCTTGCATCACAAACTAGAGGCACTCAGCTTCTCCAACTAAGGGCTTGACTATCAATGCTCTCTGCTCTGGCCAGAGACCAGGTGTTCAAAATATATGTATATAGGGTGGCAGCTGCGGCTCCCCACAATTAACATGTAAGGGGATCCTGCAGAAGGCATGTTCTCTGCTATGGTACAGATTTTGGAAGCGCTGCCAGGCCAGCCATACTCTTTTATTGTATAGATGAAGAAAACAAGACCCAGAGAATAATTGTCAACAGAGTCACTCAACTAATGATGGTAAAGATCATGATAAATGTGAAAACAGGCTGAGGGTCCTAAGTATCCTGCCTGAAGGGTGGTGTAAATTCTTCTATTATAATCTCCTGACTCTAACAATCTAAATGCAGATTTATTTTCATAAAATAGATTATTGACTAATGTAGACCACTTAGAAATGCCATTTAACACAACTTTCATCCTTATAACTCTTGGTGGATAGTAAAAAAATAAAAATAAAAAACATTTGTATTCGGTTCATTTTAAAGAAGAAAAAAAGAGCTTGACTCAGTCATCTAAGAATTATACACACAATCAGGTGTGGTGGTAGAGATAGCATCCATGGGGTAAGAGAGGCCTCTGAACCTACAACAAATATAGAGGCCCAAAAAATATAACAATGCTTACTTCATTCTGTGAAAATTTACTAGCGTTTTTCAGTACAGAAGCAATAAATACAAAAAGCAGAGGCGACTTGCACATGGGGTAGTGGCAGCCCTGATCATACAGCATCCACACTATACCCCATGTGTAAAATCAGAATGACAGGGAAAGGAGAGGGAACAGACACTGGAAATGATAAGTGAGAAAGCTGCTGCCAGACAGGGAAGGGCAAGGGACTATTACATTTTTGAAAAATGACTTTGTTTCATCAAGAATTGCTAATGGACATTCAGGTAGGAAATAGTCCAGAAGAATGAACAGACAGTCTATTGGTGAAGTTATAGAAATGGTACTTTGCAGGCCGCTGGTAGAAAGGACCATCAGAGCCCTGGAACTTACTGTCAGATTTACAAAGCAAGTTATTGTAACCCAGCAATTCTGCTTCTGACAGTTTATTCTAGACTGGTGAATATAGAGATCACACAGTTATTTATGTAGTAGTTGTTTTAGTAGTAGATAAGAAACAATCTTGATATCTATCATGATTGATAGATAGACTAGTTACATCTATATAGTACATGAAGCAGAATAAAACCATCTGACCAAAAAAAAACCAGGAATGATTGGAGTTTTAGGTAGCAATGCAAATTATGTATCATTAAATGAAAAAAAAAAAGATGTTAAAAAAAAGTTTTGCCAAAGAAATTTCTGGAAAGCCACAGAAAGATATAGCATCTGCCATTATTACCTGTAGAGTCAGGAGTCAGGGTATGGGAACTGGGTGGGGGAGAAAGAGTGGGAAGGAGAAGTGTTTCACACAATATGATTTTATTGTCAAAGGAGGCAAAGACATTCTGAAAACTAATCTCAGCTTTGAGTGAAAAATGAAAATTTAGTATTTCCTAGTGAAATTTAAAGGCTGTCAAAATCAGTCTACTTTAAAACAACGTAGCAGTGGAAAACTCTTCACCTAGCTCCTAAGCAAAGAGTTGTCATAGGATGGCATGTGTTCCGGAACTCCATCTTAACTGTCAGTTCAGATCCAGGGCTGCTGCAGAAAGGCAAGGGAGCCTTGTGCTTCCAGCATCTGCAGCTCCTGGGGACCCACCCTGATACATGTCTTTGTAGGGATTTCTAAGCACACTGGTCAGAGTTGTCATACATAATCCTTTTTCTGTTGACCCTACAGGGAGGGCCCTGCTGTTCCTGTTATATAATTGTATGATTTTTAAGGGGCTGCAAACTCCATGGCTGTCTTTAAAAACCAGTTTGCAAAGCTTAGGTTTAGGCATAATCTTTCATCTTCCTTGCTGACTCTGTGTGTAGCTGATGAACAACCTTCTTATAAAAAGCCCATTATAAAGTTGGAAAACTATGAAATCCTTTCTTTACTCCTTCATTTCCTCTGTAATATTCTCAATTTCCTCTAGCTATTTTTAATCATTCTTCATGTAGCAGAATGACATCTGCTGTGCTGTATTACTGTGCCTGCATTTGTAAATCTAGGAACTTTTGCTTATTTTATGGATATATGTTTTAAAATCAGTTTTTTGGCACTATGTATTTCTAGTAACTTTATTTTCTTTTAAAAAGGAAAGAACTCTAAAGGGTACAAATTAGTCTGTGGTTTTGAGAGTTTTCCATTTGGCTTATACAAAGCTGAATAAAGAAAAAGCAATACGTAATTCCTTGGATGCAGCCTTTTCTGGGAGATTACGAGGGATCCTGAGAAGGACTCTGTTTTCATAGCCAGACAGTGGCATGATGCTTTCAAAGATGCATTTACACAGTACAAACTGTGTAAACTTAAAAACAGGTGTTCTTGAGAATATGGCTCAGTAGGTTTCTGTAGATTTTCTTTTTTGTTTGTTTGTTTTAACTTTTTTGTTTGTTTTGATTTTGTTTCTTGAAAAGTCCTTTTGTAGTTCATAAAGTGAATACAGACTTTTAGACTTGTCTCTTGGCAACTTCGGGTATCTATGTGTTCCCATCTTTATAGTCTACTTTGAGATACTTAAAACAACTGGTAGATTTTTGTCACTAAGTTAACTCCAGGAGTCTTTTCTAGTTCAGAGTTAATAGTAAAGTCACAATTTTGTGACCCAATAACATTTTCTTGCGGTTTTGGTTTTGTATGGGCAAGCCAATACATTTTTTAGTGTTCAGAAATAAATGCTATTTTCTCTTGGAGAATATGCCATCTCCAAGTGCATTTTGCCACTGTTTGCCTGCCAGATAAGGATGCATCTCAGGAGATTGTAATGTCTTATTGGTCTTTACTTATAGGAGGGTACTGAGTTTCTCTCTCTTTACAGCCTTTCCCCCTGGTCTCCTCTTCCCGGTGGTTGGTAAAAAGAGGGGAGTTGACAGCTTATGTGGAAGACACAATGCTGTTCTCCAAGAGGATGTCCAAACAGCAAGTCTACTTCTTCCTGTTCAATGATGTGCTTATTATCACGAAGAAGAAGAGGTGAGCACCAGCCAAGTGTTGCCTGTTAGGGCATAATCCTTCTAAAGCCCGGGTAGTCGATATATAATTCCTACGTATTGAGTCAAAGTCACATTTGGCCTCCACTATCTCTAAACACAAGTACTGTTAAATCTTGACTATGAACCTCTTGATCCCGGGTAGCCTTGAATGAACTTCTGCAGTCTAAGCTAGGACTCTGAGTATCGGATGCATCCACATCACTCCATTCTCCCACCCTGCCTGGGGAGGCTGCACTCTATTCCAATAGCATCTTTCAGACTTCTTCTGTTGTAGAGCTCTTGTAGAAATAAAAATAAATGGTTAAGGACATGCTGCGGGCAACTCCTGTATGCCTTTTGATTTAATTTAAAAAATGTTCGTAATGGTTATGCAGCCTGTGTGCCCATGAGTGGCTAGATTCTGAGTGTGCTCCCTCCCTGGGGAATGAAGTATCCTAGTTGGTTGGAAAGTGTTTTTCTCCTTCTGCCTTTGTCCTCTGCATTCATATTCTTCTTGAGATAAGCAGAAGGAAGTCCATACAAGCCTTGTCTTTACAGTTTTTAATCTCAAACAGTTCTCAGGACAGACACAAGCACACACGCGCTAGCCTTTATATCACCCAGGACTACCTACCCAGGGATGGCACTGCTCCCTCTATTTAAAATCAGCATGGTATTGTCAAATTTTATTTTGTCATTCGACTCAAAGGCTGAGTTAACACTTTGGGTTTACTGAGACATGCTCACTGATAACTTGATGAAATTTATCATCTTTAGAGATAGTTGTCAAACCAGGATAGTACAGCTTTTATTAGTGAACTTGCACAGAACTAGCCAATAAATACAGCATTAAGGCATATGTTATCTTACTTAGCAGCTGATATTTGCTCTTCACAGGTGGCTGTGCCATCGCATTTCACATTGATCCCTATATGCCCTATGTGCTCACATGTTTTTGGAATTGTAATGGTCATGACCAAAAGAGCAAGACATATATTCCCAGTAGAGAGGACAACCTGAGAACCTAATGAACTTTTGTCAAAACTGGTGTTTTCTTGCCCTGTCTGTCTGTAGGGTCACCATCTGTCTAAAGTCCTCGCCACTGAGGGACTATCATCAGGGACTCTGCTTGTTCATGATGTCAGTCTGTGGGAAAGAGGCTTGGTAAACAGGCTGGGTTTGAAATGTGCAGTATGCGCTGCTGTATTTATACAGTAGCTTCAAGGAGGCAACTGCAGATGCTTTGCATGCCAGAGGCAGCAGCACAGGAGATAGAACCGCTTGGAGTCAGGCAATAATTCAGATGTGGCTACAAGGGAGAGATAAGGGATCAGTATCTGCGCCAGCTCTCTAGGGCTGATCCAGCCACCCACCGACTGACTGGAATTACGAGGGTTAGATGAGGAGTTTAGCTGCTCTGGTCTCTAGTAGCTTTCAGCATGTGGCCCTTCCGCACGTAGCTGGTGCTTGCTTGCAGAGCAGAACTTGGTGGTTAGCCCTTTGGAGCTATCTTCAAAGGCAGTGTTGGTGTTTCGTTTGGTTTTATTGTTGTTGTTTTACATTTTCTTTTACTTAGAAGAAAATTTAAATATGTTTTAAAATCAGGTCTGGATTGCTTGTTAGCCACTTTATTTGGAAAGATATCTATTGTTGATCTTTCCAAATTTCAAAGAGACATGTCTGATTTGACTACTTTTGATGAGAAGGTGAATTCTTTGGTTTTGAAAGCTGTAACTACCTGGGTCTCACACTAGATCCCCCACCTGAGCAGTGTTGACATGGGGCCTGTGCTGCTTGGTTGTGGGGTGGTCCTGTAATGGAGTGTTAAGCAGAAGCTGTGGTCTCACACTAGATCCCCCACCTGAGCAGTGTTGACATGGGGCCTGTGCTTCTTGGTTGTGGGGTGGTCCTGTAATGGAGTGTTAAGCAGAAGCTGTGCTGTCTCTCCATTGTGTGCTAATAGCACTTCCTCCCTCTGATAACAAAAGCATCTCTAGGTGTGGCCTAATACCTCCCTAGGTAATAGCCACTTCTGAACACAGCAGACCTTAAAACAGGTTTGCTTTCTGACTTGACACAGCAGTAATAGTAATATTGTATTATAAACATAGTAAGTATAGTGTGGTTTGAATAGGTTTGACCCCCATAGACTCCTGTGTTTGAATGCTTGGCTCACGGGGAGTGGCACTATTAGGAGGTGTGATCTTGCTAGAGGAAGTATGTCACTGTGGGGGTAGACTTTGGGATCTCTAGGCTCAAGCTCCACCCATTGTGGAATCAGAGCTTTCTCCTGGAGCAGGATGTAGAACTCTTGGCTCCTTCAGCACCAAGACTGTCTATAGGATGCCATGTTTCCCACTGTGATGATAATGGGCTGAACCTGTAAGCCAGCCCCAAGTAAATGTTTGCCTTTATAAGAGTTGCCTTGGATCATGGTGTCTGTTCACAGCAGTAAAACCCTAACTAAGACAATAAGTTACCAGATAGTAGTAGATCAATATGTACTAACATATAGTAACTGTTATGTCTCCGTAATAACACAATCAATGTGCTCCTGACTATACCCACACGTACAGCCTCATGGAGTTAGGTACAATTGGTCCTATTTTTGAAATGCATAAACTGAATCTAAGACCTCAATTGGTTAAAACTCCCAAAGTTTCTAAAGCAGTTTACTATCGTGTATTTATTTAGTGCCTTGTATATGCCCAATCTTTTCCTTTAATTCTGTCTGACGCTGGGAGCCGATGCTCTGTCGCTGAGCATCTCCAGTAGCTGCTGTGTCACTGCAATACAGAGTGAGTGGCTTAGGAGTCCAGAAGGCCCGCCCACACACCTTCCACCTCCTGATGACTCGAAGCATACTTCCCAGTCAGCCTGTGTTTCCAGTCAGCCTGTAGGTCCTGCTTCTCAGCTGTGCCTCTGTCCTTCTGAGTCCCCACCTGGAATCACTTAGTTATTGGATGCAGAGTCTGCTTCAGTCCAGTATGACTTGACTACATCTGCAAAGACCTTTTTTCTAAGTAAGGCAATGTTCAAAGTGTCAGGGAATCAGGACTCCATCCTGCTTCTTGGCAGCATACAGTCCAACCCACCACACCCCTGACCCCTTAACATCACCTCACGCAAACACTGTCAAATGGGTAGTGATGTCCTAAGGTAGTCCTGGGCCACATGCTTCTTTTACATGAATTCACTCCATTTTTCAATAGTTTTCAGAATAGTTGTCATGATCATGTGACTTGAGCTTCTCTGGTGTTTTCTCAGATTCCTGTCATATCTAATTCTTCTCCATCAGATCTCTCCTGCTTCCTTCCACCCCTCTCCTCCATGTGTGCCTCTTTACTGCATTCTAGAATGCAGGCCCTGGCTATACTTTTCTCTCTGCTCTGGCTTCCCCTCACTTCAGACCTTCTTTGGACAACATTCTAATCTTTGAGGTTTATTAACTGCCATACCCACTGGGGGTTTTATTCAATTCTCTAAGACAGTCTATATTCTGTTCCCCTGTGATCTGATAAAACTGGGAACTTTCCTTGCTATAACATTTAATGTCAACTACTAGCCTCTGTCTCATTGACTTTTCTGTCTTCAGTGCGCAGGCAGGCACTTAACTGTAAGGATGCTCATATAACAATGTAGAGGAATGTTTACCAGCAAATGGCTGCTCCAGCTGAATACAGACAGGCTTTTAATCCTAGGAGTCAGAGGCAAGCAGATCTCTGAGTTCAAGGCCAGCATGGTACAGAGCAAGTTCCAGGACAGAAAAGCTTATGTCCAGGTGTGGTGGTACATGCCTTTAATCCCAGCACTCAGGCAGTACAGGGGGAGGTAAGTTCATGGCAGTTGAGTTGGAAATCAGTTCATCAGTTCAGTTCAATTTAATCAGTTGAGTTCAGTGAGTGCAAGTGTAGTGGAGTTGAGTTCATTCAG
Source organism: Mastomys coucha (assembly GCF_008632895.1). NCBI lineage: Eukaryota > Metazoa > Chordata > Mammalia > Rodentia > Muridae > Mastomys > Mastomys coucha. The sequence continues at coordinate 12,577,383 of NW_022196898.1, forward strand.
GAGGTCAGGAGGTCATGCAGTTAAGTGCAGTTCAGCAGAGGTAGTTGAAGCCAGAAAATAACAAGGAATCAGAAGATTAGAATAGATTGCTCCAGTAAGTTTGAGGTCAAGCCGAACAAAAAGTCGGAAGGTGAGAAAAGCAGTTTCAATCAGTCAGTGTGGAGAGGAGTTTGAGCCAGAACAGCTGAGTTGGCCCAGCCAGCCAGAGTTCAGTAAGAGCTAGAAAGGATGAGGTTATTCAGCAACAACCCTCAGAGATGACAATTACTTTGGGGAAATAAAGTTACTTTTACATAGCAAGTACTTTGAGGATGTACCAGTCAGACTGATGATGTCTTAGTTTTCTATTGCTGAGGAGAGACACCATGACTGTAAGTGTTCCTGCTCAGATGAAAATGTATCCTGGGACAGAAGTGCCCCAAATCACACATCTCTGTGAGGAACGCTCCTCAGGTAAGGCATTGCAGCTCCCAAGGGAGGGTATCCCCAACTGAGCTGAGCTCAGGGGCCTTAGCCCTGCTTGCTCCACTTCCTGGCTTCCTGGCTTCTTCTGATGAGAGAGTCATATCAGGCAGCAAGTCTCATAAAAGAGATTTATGGAGAGGATCTAGGGTGTGGAGGAATGAATCCATGGGTGGCAGCCTCTGCTCCTGAGAGAGAGCTGCAACAAATTAAACAAAGGGCAGGGCCTATCTAGAATTTCTTAGGAGGCAGAACTTCTTGAGGCAGAGGTTTGGAGTGAGGATGGGTGGGATTTAAAGTCCTGAGCTTGTGGAGCCGAGGGTTCAGGGACTGGTGGGGTTTTGTGCTCAGGGACAGGAGAGATTTTGTGGGAAGCACGGGGATTGGTGTTTTGTTTTTTAAAATCTGTTTTTCCCTACATCAGTTCAAGAGTAAGGACAGGAACACCTTCCCAGTTGCAAGCAGGCTTTGGCTGAAGCAACATAGGTGTGGAGCCACTAGGGGAGGCTGAGGAGGAAGAGCCATGACTGTGGACCGCTCCTGTGGTAGTAACTCATGATGGCTGCAGGCTGAGGTGAGGGAGGAGGTGCCACCATTTTGACAGGTATCTTTGATAGCTTCTGAGGTATATTACCATGGCTAGGTCAGGAAGGAAGTGCTGCTGCTTTGACAGCTCCTGCGGTATTCCACTCAGGGACTCCAGTGACCACAGAAACTCTTATGAAAGAAAGCATTTAATTGGTACTTGGGACTTGCTTACAGTTTCTGTGGTTTACAGTGTATTGTCATGACAAGGAGCATGGTGGCAGGCAGGCAGACATAGTGCAGCAGAAGGAGCTGAGAGTTTCACAGGTAGCAGGCAGAGGGTGGGGGAGCAGACACACACAGACAGACAGACAGACAGACAGACAGATGACAGATGGGGCCTGGCTTGGATTTCTGAAATCCCAAAGTCCAAAGCCCACCCGCAGTGACAGTCTTCCTCCAGCAAGGCCACACCTCATAATGCTTTCAAGTAGTACCACTCTGGGTGAGCCTATGGGGGCCATTTTCATCCATATACCACAGACGGCTGAGCAGAAGTCCCATTGCATGGACACCATTCATTCTGTGTCATGTCTGGAGCATCTTGGAATCTGGCTTGGTCTGGCCTTGTCCTCCACAGTGTATACAAGTTGCCTTCTGTCTTTCTCATGACAGAGTTAGTGGTCCTAAGGAGCTTGTTGATGGTGCAGTGGCCCAGACTATTTCTCCTGGGGGTCTATCTGAGGATATTTGAGTTGAATCACAGTGTTTTAGGTAGTAGAGACGTGTCTGGTGTGTAGATTTTTCTTTTTGTGCATCTCTGTGAGCCTTTCCTGGTGTATTCTTGCCAATCAGTTTTGCTTTGGCTCAGACTTTCAGGAGGGACATTTATTATTTATGTTTTTCTTGGTTTGGGGTACTGTCTTTATAAATAACAAACTTTCTCTTTTCTGTTCTTTTTCTTCTTCCCTCCCTTCCTTTCAACATACATTTGGGCTAGCCTTGCACTCATCCGGTAGCCATGGTGCTCCTGGTCCTCCTGCTCCCACCTTCAGTGTTAGTGTTATTGGTGTAGACCACCAGTATTTTATATGGGTCTGGGAACTCAGGACTTTGGGCATGGTAGGCCCTCTACCAATTCAGCTACAACTTCCTAAACAACCACTATGATTGTATAATCTTGATAAAAACAAATCTGCACCTTGTTAGTTATACGGCTTCTGACATTTTCTGGAATATCACCCATGTACTTCTGTAAATGCCGTATAACTTCAGTTTACAAACCTTGAGACTATTTGTGAAACTACTCTACAGAGCCAATTTTTACTTGGTTTTTATATTCATTATAGTATTGACTAATGTTTTAGTCTACCAGTCAATGTGTCCTCATAAAAATGGTTTGAACAGTAAAAATGCTTAAACTATCACCTGCTCTCACACTTGCATCCATAAAACAAAACCAGAAAAACAAATTGGGTTGGGAAATCCCGAGTGCTCTTTTCTTCACTGAGTCCTTAAACCTGGGTCTTAGACACATAACTCAGCCCAGTGACAAGTCCTTAGTGTTTAGAAGATGGGGTCTCTATAGTGGAACCACCGGGTCATCATCCTGAGGTCGGGTTCTTACATTAGAACTCAGTTCTTACAAGGTTTGAATGCCCAGTGACTTCAGACAATGTAGGCTCTTTGGAAGTGTCCTGGCCTGGTTCCATCCTGTCATAAGTTTTTCCACGGTAATGTTCTTTCCAGTTATAGAAAACTGAAGCTACCTGACGTAAGTTGTCTTTCTCTGCCGAATAAACGTCTTGGGAAATCAACCTTAAAGAATTCTGACTCCAGTCAGTTTTGCTCCAGGGTACACTGAGCAATGCTGAACATTGAAGCATTTGCTTCTAAACTGAAGACAGTGAGGTGGGAGACAAATGAGAGAATGGTTTTCATTTTTGTTTTATTGTTTCTCACTGTTCCCCACCCATTCCTTATTACATTGATAACACAAAGTATTTTCTTCCGTGCCTCTAAGGAGAAATGGCATTGTTCCTCCCTGTTTGAAGCACCATTGCCTGCCGAGCAGCACAGTATCAATGTCTGGGGAATGAGGGAGATTCAGTTCCTGACCACGGTGACCTTGTGTGAAGCATTTTCAGCATCTCACTATCCCAGTGACCCCATCTGTAAAGTGGGAGTAGTGATGTCATCTTTACCATGGACTGTGTGCAAATTCAGTAAGATAGTGCACATCAAGGCTTAGCGTCTGCAGTAATTCCTACGAAGTAACTGATACTATCAATTTTAATTTCAGTGATGAGTATATCTCTCTAAAAAGTCTTGCCACACATCAAACTATTACCCCTGTGCTATTTCATTGTTTAAAATGTTGTCCATAGTCTTCTTGCCATGTTTCACATCTGAGGCTGTGGCATACTGCAGGACCAGGTCTGAGTTTATGGCCTTTGAAATTGGAATGATTTGAGAATAAATGCCTGTCTCTCCCTGTCGTGCGCCACAGCCATCAAGGGAAAGATAGCTAGTGACATAAGCTCATTCTTCACAAAGAGATGTAGATGGTGACTGCTTTTTGATGGGGGGAGGAGGGAAGGGGGGCTCTAGCACCGTCCTTTCCTGTGGACCCAGGAGAAACCAGCCTTCATTTCTATGAACTCAGCCCTTAGTAGATGGAAAGGGCAAGATTTCGGTGCTGTGCTTGTATAGATGGTTTCATAGTTACTCTACATGGTATAGCATAGCAATTATCTTCATTGTACACAGTCACTATAGGTAATGCAGAGAATATTTAAAAATATGATATGAGAAGGTTATAGACAAATATATATGCTCTTGTACGACAGATATAACTTATCCTCAGATTTTGACATTTTCTGCAGGTTCCTGGAACAGGCCCCCTCATGATAGTAAAGTACAAATCACCTGCAGTTTTCATTTTCATTGTTGTAAATCAATGGTGCTTATCCTAAACTTGAGTGTGGAGGTGACTTTGTTAGGGTTTTCATTGTTAGGAACAGACACCATGAACAAGGCAACTCTTACAAAAGCAAAAATGTTTAATTGGAGCTAGCTTACAGGTTCAGAGGTTCAGTCCATTGCCATCATGGCGGGAAGCATGGCAGCGACCAGGCAGGCGTGGTGCTGGAGGAGCTGAGAGCGCTATATCTTGTTCTGAAGGCAAACAGGAGAAGACTGGCTTCCAGACAGCTAGGAAAAAGGGTCTCGAAGTCTACCCCCAAGGTGACACTCTTTCCCCAATAAGGCCACACCTCCTAATAGTGGCATGCCCTGGGTCAAGCATTTTCAAACCACATGGGGTAGCCTTGTTACCTATGCACGAGGCTGTTCTCTGTGTCCTGGTCACTGCAGGTAGAAAGCTCTAGCAAGAGGTGCTTATAGCCTCTTACAACTGCTTGTCTCCTCTTGTTTCAGTTTGATAGGCATTGCTGGTGTTGGGCTGTGGACTCTGGCTGTCCTGAAGTCTTAGACTGTACTGCACGCTCTACCTTTCTCTTTTCGGTATCAGATAATCACAACAGAGGCTTCTCCTACCAGTGAATGTGATCCTTACTTCTAATCTTTGTTTTTCTCTGGACAATAGATAGGAAGTGTATGGCGTGCTTGTTTTTCTTGAGAGCTAATTTGAGGAACTGAAGAAGTGAGGTTATTTGGAATTAGTTTCAGTGTAAATATTGCTCCTTCTGTGCTAGTCAGAGCTCTCGGCGAATCATGAATTCATGATATTAGTATTTAATTTGAATCCTGCTTAGTCCATATGTCCATTTCCAGGGCATTCGTAATGATCAGGCTTTTATAAAATTGTCAGGTAATTTAAATGGGTAGTAGTATTTTATTAGGAAAACAAACAAAAGAAATAGTTAACATTTGGTATAATCCAGGCAGTTATAAAGGCTGTACACAACAGGAAGCTAATATACTTATCATCTCACTTAATCCCCACAACAAGTTGGTGCTTTGGTACTGTTCCTGTCGTTGTACGGAGGAGAGCCATGAAGCATGGAGAGGGTTGGAACCCTGCTCAGGCCCGCAGAGCAGGTGTGTGACGGGCTAAGTCTAAGCAGGCCTTTGGAGTCATATCTGTGACCTTACCTACTATGCTGAAATCCACACTTCTGAAAATTCCATGAAACTCACTTGTTAGGCTTGTCTTAAGCTAAGCTTTACACATGAGAATCGATCTCATCAGGTAAATCAGCTTTCTTTCTTTCTTTCTTTCTTTCTTTCTTTCTTTCTTTCTTTCTTTCTTTCTTCTTTTCTCTCTCTCTCTCTCTCTCTCTGTCTCTGTCTCTCTCTCTCTCTCTTTCTCTCTCTCTCTCTCTCTCTCTCTCTCTCTCTCTCTCTCTCTCTCTCTCTCTCTCTCTCTTCCTTAACTGGAAATAAAACTCCAGCATTGTTCAATGTCCTCTGTCTCAGCAGTGTTTGACTGGAGTATTTTAATGCCAGTGAAGCACAAAAGCAAGTGTAGGGATTTTGAAACCATACTGTTGAATGAACAAGGGAAACAAGTTGAAATCTGCTGGGGAAGGTCTCTTGTACACGCCCTGAAGGAAAACACAATGAACTTTTATTTCTTGCAATCCTCTATGCTCCCGGCCTCAACACTCCTGGGAGAGTCGCCGGCCCGTGACATCCCTGTGAGAAAAACAAGTGTTCGTTTAGGCATGGCTCTGAAGAAGGATGCCTGGGAAATGTCATGGAAGGCATCAAAAGGGGAGATAACATTTCAGAATGCCACAGGTGCACAACACAGTTGACTTCTGTGCTGACATCCAGGAGAATAATGGTAAAGCCCCCCCCCCTCGGCATTGGATTTCATGGGATGCCAGGACATTGTGACCTTGGGGAAGTATTTCATTTCCCTGGTCTGTGAGTGCTAGTCTGAGGATTCACAGGCAACTGCTGGCCTGGGAGACGTTTGTCTTTGTGTTGGCCTGTTTTTTGTCTGTTTGTTTTTTAGGACAGAGGCTGTTTGAATGTTATAAACAAAACCTATGGAAAAGGCATACTGAATAGATTAAAAAACCTATTCTCCTACCTCAAGGATGCGTGCTGGGAGACATTGTGCAGTGATTTTGGAAAAAAATCTCTTAATTTGACTTTTTATAAAAGGAAGAATTGAAGGTGTTGCTTAGATTTCCATCAGTTGTACTTGGTCCATGTAAGAGAATTCTTAGACGAGTGTGAAATGTCTACACATGTTCTCCTGGTGCAGAAAAGAGTAGGGACGCTGTCCTTTGTAGTATAACCTTTGGCCTTCCCTGCCAACTTTTCTTTCCTTCATCCCATGGATCCATATTGGTCAAGCGTCCTTTCTCCCTTTCTGGCCACCAAGAAGTGGGTATCTAGGATGATCACTAACAAGGGTCAAGGTGAGACTCCTCCACAGGGCAGTGCATATTTTACAATCTATGTCTCTCCACAAGGCAGGTCTGACTTGTCTTGTTACTCACCATCCACCTCATTAGGACTCTTACAGATGTGGACATGACCAATCGAAGGATTCAACCTGCCATAAGGAATGAGATTAGAATGGGAATTTTTAGGCAGTGTCAGATGTTTCTCCAAATCTCCCCAAGTTATTTATTGACTATCAATGCCTCATATTTGGAAAACCACCCCATCATACATTAAGTCCCTAAGTATGTATAAATTCATTTATGAATGCATCAGTCTATTTTACTAGTTCCTATATCAATTCATGCCCAGGTCTGGTTCTTGAACTACGATACATTTATAAATGTATTAGTTTATTCCAAAGGCCAAATCATTTTCACCTTGTTGTTTCTGCATGTTTATTTTCCCGCATGATTTAAAATAACTCAACTAGCCCCTCTACTCAAGTCTCTCCACAAAACTATTTTTGGATTTGTATTGATTGGATTAAAATTATAAGTTACATTAGAAAAACAGATACTTACCAAAGTTGTCTTCCTATAGAAAGCCCTGACAAGCTTCATCACAGATACCTCTTTTAATTATTATTTTTTATTTTATTTTTTCCAATAATTTATTTTATTTTATTTTTTTAATATACTTTACATCCTGATCACAGCCTGCCTCCCTCCTCTCCTTCCAGGCCCACACTTACAAATCCCTCCCCACATTGCTCCTCCCCTTCTCAGAGAAAGGACCCCCCCCCCATACACCTCACCTTGGGGCATCTAGTTGCAGTAGGACTGGACATATCTTCTCCCACTGAGGGCCAACCAGGCAATTCAGATAGGACAAAAGTGATCCAATGGCAGGAAACAGACCAAGACAGCCCTCGCTCCACTTGTTAGAGGTCCCACATGAAAACCAAGCTGCACAGTTTACAAATGTGTAGGGTCCAGCCCCTGAATGCTCCATGGTTGGTGGCTCAGGCTCTGTGAGCCCCCATGCATCACAAATATCTTAAGAGATTTTCTGATGCTATAAATGAGATCGGCCCATCAATTATATATTTGTATTGAATTTTCTATTTAATTTATTTGGGTGCACAAGTAAGTGGGAGGGGAGGGGGAGTGCCATAGCATGTATGTGAATGTCAGTAGAGAACTTGTGGGATTCAATTCTCCCCTACTTCCATGAGCTTGGGTACGAACCTCAGGTCCTCAGAGCAACTGTGTTATCCCTGAGTCCATCTCACCAGTCCTCATTGATCATACTTCTTAACTGGATGTCATTAATATGTAGGAGAGTCATTATTTGGAGTTCTTCTTAGTCATTGTAGTGACTTCATGGTAGCTTTGTGGTTATATTTCAGTCAGTGATGTATTCTACATACAGTTGGCTAGTTAGTAGGACAGATAAGGCATCCTATTCCCTTCTACTTGACTCAGCCACACTCCTAGGCATCCACAGACCCCTGGAGTACTAATAGTCTTCACATCTACGTGCTTAGGATTTAAGACACATTTTTCTCTTTTAATTTATTTTAAAGTAGGCCTGGGTACAGAAACTAACATACTAACACACACTAACATACTCGTTGCCCGAACTTGTCATGGGAGTTAATACTAGAGACACTTTCTCTTAAACCAAAAGAAAACCCAAGTTGTGCAAAATTGCAGATTAATGTCCCTTTGTGCTCATTCTGTCTTTCTCCTTCCCCAAGCAGATCGTGCCAAAATGGGTGCAAAATTCTCAGATTTCTGCGCTCAACCCTACAAATTTCCATGTATCTGTCACTTTGATATTTAAACATGAATTTCTTCTGTGTGGTCTTTAAATGTCTTTCTGATCTAAAAGTAATAGATAATATTCATAAATAAGTGTCCCCTATAAGAAGTGTCCCAACCTGTGTAGACATTATGGGACAGGAAGTAAAGGGCTCCATAATGATTTGCCTAATAAAGGGGGGGGGCAAGGGTGGTGTGCATGTGCGGGGCTCTGGGATCCAGTCCCAGCATCACCAGAAAAAGGAACTCTTCACAGTCAGGCTTATGTCACATCACCTCAGCGGTGTGCAGTGAGCTTCTTCACACAGAAAATAACTGGGAGACGTTTTTAGCGTGGCTTCCTGTTCTCAACAGATGGCTACTTATTTTGTTTAAGTTAATTATTTAAAGGAGGAGAATCTGGACAGAGGTTACGAAGACTTCGTTTGGGTTTCAGTGGCGAGACTCATTATTGTTTAAGGAGTTGAGCAACAGATCTCTGTGGACTCGACCCCTGCACCTGATCGGAAGTGCCTTACACAGAGCGGGCAGCCCAGGCAGCTGCAAGTGTGGAGAGCATGTGGGACAATGGAAGGAAGTCTCCATGTAAACTTGTCCCATGTAAAGAAAGGTGGTTTTTCCATTTGCTTTTTTTTTTTTTTTTCTGAGCAATTCAACTTCCTAATTACATGATCCAAATTGTTTCAGAAATTGTGTCAACCATATGTTTGTTAAATGATGGAGACAAACATGGGAAGTCTGATTAGAGTCAGCTTCCCTGAGGAAAAGAGTTGTTTCTTCCCCACTCGATTTAGCCTCTGGGACCTGAGTGAGCAGAAGGGGGAAAGAAAGCCTGGCCTCGAGGTGCCTGGTGGTGGGCCTTCCTTCTCCTTCTCCAGCGCACATCTGAACTGGG